>NW_008452837.1:0-588 GCF_000622305.1 Nannospalax galili
TTTTAAAACCTTAGGAGCAGAGGACTTTGAAAATTTGATTTGCTCTTGTAATCATAATGATGTGGACCCAGAAGCTATATATATAATAGATTGCTAGGTAGAGGACTATCATTGTAGCTACAAACATGAATATAGAAAGATATATATTTATATATCTAATTATATATGATTCACCATTTTAATCGCTTATGTTTGGTATAGTGAACAATAAAACTTGTCAGGAATGCCACATAACGTGAATCTCACTGATGAATTCTACATACATCCTGAAACAATGTTGTTTGGAAATGGATGAAGGCACTGCTCTTCTCAAATTCTTACTTTTTTCTTCTGGCTTTGAGATACACTGTGTGGAAATTGCCTTTGATTTCATTCTCACCTGTCTGGAAAAGACTGGAAAGGACTTGTTGTTCAAGTAGAAATCTAAGTTGTTTCAACCCGTAGTGGTGGGGCCTCAGGACCAGCTCCTCAAGGGTGAGAGTAACCCTTAGACAGGACCTCTTCTAAAAGCTCATGAAGTTCTGTGATGAGCATCCACTCCGCATAGTTGTTCATATACGTCGTATGATGCTGTGCCTTTGTATTTGT
>NW_008452838.1:0-588 GCF_000622305.1 Nannospalax galili
TAAGTACCTGAGGGAAGGATGAGATTTAGGATCTAGACACCAAGATGCATCATCATTGACAAGAAAAGAACAGGTGAACATTTAAGCATCTGAGTCAAAGAGACTTGGTTGAAGTAAAGCCAATGTTGGATGTGTCAATGCAGACAACCTGCTTGCATCTGGCTGCATGTGTCACCGTTCAAACAATAGGGAATTTTGTTAATTGAAGGCAAAAATTTTATATTTTCACTGTTAAGTATTTGAACACTATTTGCTATATCAGATGATGTTAAAGATCACTGTAGCAACACAGGCAAATTTATAACACATTTTTTAGAAGTATAAAATAAAACACCCGCAGCACTTGTGATTATCCCAGGTGTATAGCTTGGTCAGTTTTTTAAAAACTAGTTAAATGAGCAACAACCACAGGAAGGAAGAGAAAAACAGTAATTCAGGATCCTGGCCCCTGTTCCTCTTAGGTCACTAACCTTTCAAGGCTCACTGCTGTATTTCATTTCAACAGACAGATTAGTCTTTTCGGCTTTGGTAAAATAGAAAAGTATTTCAAATATATGGTATAGAAGGTGAGGGTTTGGTTTAAGTAGT
>NW_008452839.1:0-588 GCF_000622305.1 Nannospalax galili
TTCTTACACCATCCAGAGGCAGGGTTGGCTACAAGAATATGCTAGCAGGTCCCCATGAAAGCCACAGGAGGGGACTCACTGCTATAGGATCCCCATGTCCTTAGAGTTCTTGTGTTAGTTGTATTAGGAGAAGGGGCCTTTGGGAAGATTAGGGTTAGATGAGGTTATGAGGGCAGGGCCCCCAACATGGCATTAGTGACATTATGGGAAGAGGAAGTGTGAACAGAGCTCACACTTGCTCAGTCTCCCCATATGATGCCTGCACTATGTTGTGATGCAGAATGAGGTCCTCACTGAGTACCAATGTCATGTTCCATACTTTTAGCCTCCAGAACTGTCAGCAGACTCAACCTCTATTCTTCATAGATCAGCTGGCCTCAAGTATTTTGTTACAACAGAAAATGCACAAAGGCCCACCCCTACCTGCTCTCCAAACCTTGATTCCTGGTGCATGATTCCAGTAAGGCGGAACTGGCCATGGAGATAACCTACCCCTGCCCAGCCTCTAGCCTCCTGAGCAAGCTCTACATTGGGACATGACCCTGGTTCCTAACCCACTGGGAAAAGCAGAGACCAGCTTGAGCTGCC
>NW_008452840.1:0-588 GCF_000622305.1 Nannospalax galili
TGTAGCCATCCAGGACATTCCACCCACTTTGCACCTTCCTGGCTGTATTTCATTTGCCAGTTTTTTTATTTCCCTTATTTCTTTCTCTTCATTGCTCTTTCATGCCTCGTGTTTGTAGACCTGATTGGCTCCTGGGTGCCTAGGCTGTCCTGGGTGAAAGAGACTCCAAATGAAGGCTGAGACCCAATCCTGTCTGTCAGATCTCACTGGCAAGGGACAACATCAAAACACAGGCAGAGCCCCTGCTTACTGGGGGAAAACTGGGCTGGTTTGGGAGCCCAGGGAGTGGGTGAGCAGAGGATTCCTTTCCTCCCATCACCATTTCGTTCGCCAAATCACCAGTTTGGAGGCCTGAATGAATGAAGCAGTGGTGTGGGTTCCAGATGTGACTGCCAGATAAAAGACAAGATGTATTTAATGCAGTAGTTGTGACGTCTCCATACTAAAAAGGCCTTTTAACTTCAAATTGAACTGAGTGTTGTGCTAAATCTGGCAACCCATGTTGCTGATGAATGAACAGGAATTAGCTGACTGAACAGCGGGAAGGGTATGCGTACAAGGGAAGAGCACTTACAAAGATGTGGAAAT
>NW_008452841.1:0-588 GCF_000622305.1 Nannospalax galili
CTTGCATCCCCACATGCCCACTCACCCCACAGAGTTCTGTGAGGGGTCCACTGGGTCCTCGGGAGGACCCCACGGGGTCCAGGGAAGGCTGGCTCACCTGCTCCCTATTCCCTGTTTCCAAGAATGATGCTAAATCCCTTTGTTTCAATCTCTCCCCACTTTGGGCTCCACCCTTCTTCCCAGCGTGCCCTGTGCTAGCCCATGGCTTCTCAGAAGTCCAGGAGGAATAAATCATTTCAAAATTCTTTAGCATGTGTTTCTCTTTCCCCTCCAGGTACCATATTACTGTCATCATCCTGGTATACTGCTTCCCTCTGCTCATCATGGGTGTCACCTACACCATCGTTGGAATTACTCTCTGGGGAGGGGAGATCCCAGGAGACACCTGTGACAAGTACCATGAACAGCTAAAGGCTAAACGAAAGGTACTGTCCTTATAACTCACATGGCCTTGTTGCACAAGCTGGGCTACTTCAGAGGGAGAAGAAAGAACGTATTTATGACATTTAACATGGTTCATCTTTCCCTTCAACTTTTTAAGTGTCCCCCTTTGTTTGGCAGAACTTTTCTTTTACATTCCATGTCTTC
>NW_008452842.1:0-588 GCF_000622305.1 Nannospalax galili
AGTTTACCCACTGAGCCTTTGTTGCCCCGACTTCCTTCTTTTAAAATAGTGAATATACATGGTATACATATATCATTTGTCCATTGATGGACACTTAGTTGTTTTCATATCTTGGTCATTATGAATAATGCATTCGTGGGCAGATTATAGTGTAGAGATAACTTAACTGTACAGATTTCTGTTCCTATGGCTGTATACCCAGAAGTGGGATTGCTCAATCACATAGTAATCTTCATTTGAGTACATGCTGTGCTGTTTTACAGTGTAACTGTACTAATTTACATTTGCACCTATGGTGTGCAGAACTTCCCTTTGTTCGGAGTTCTTGCTGCACCTTTACCTTTCATCATTTTATTAAGACCCATTCTAATAGGTATGGCATAATAGCTCAGTGGTCTCCGTTTGCATTCCCTGATGATTACTAATGAGTACTTTTCATGTACTGCTGGCCATTTGTATGCTTTCTCTCATCTCTTCACATTCTCCAGATACACACCACCCCTTTGGAGACAGGGTTTCTTTTTTTCTCTTGGTCTTTTGGAGACAGGGTCTCCCTATAGCCCCAGCTGTCCTGGAACTTGCTATGTA
>NW_008452843.1:0-588 GCF_000622305.1 Nannospalax galili
TGCATAGGTGTAGAAGCCCCCTATCTTTGCCAGAAAGGGGAAACACCTATGGGGTGGCACACAGAGATAGGATTTGCTTCACAGCAGCTCTGCTATAATGCTCAGAAAAGTGTCCTGGGCAGCCTGCTCAGCAGCTGACTCACAGGCCTGCTACTCAGTAGCTCACCCAGAATGATCTATAGAGGCCCACCCTCCAACAGCTGAGCAGGATCTATTTTAAAAATCAAAAAAGGACTTATTAGCCTTCAAATTAAAACATAAAATATTTACATTATTCCAATGAGCATCTGTTATCCCTGTTCCATACCATGAATATTTGACTTTAGCCCAGGTGTTTCTTCTAGTTCCTGTCTAGTGGAAGAAGGTAAGAGTCTGAAAAGAGCATTTAAGATTAATGAGAGATTGTTTGAGGCTACTGAGAAGTGAAGGCAGAATCTCAGGAAATGCCAAAATTATGGAAGACTGAAACCATTTGAAAGAGTCAAACAACTGAAAAAACAAAGCAGTAATATCCTGTGAAGCATGGCACTGTCTAGGTGAATAAAAGACAGGTCTATTTTAGATGGAAGCACGAGACAGTGAAACACT
>NW_008452844.1:0-588 GCF_000622305.1 Nannospalax galili
TTCTAGGGAACCCAATGCCCTCTTCTGTCTTCTTTGGGCATTGCGTGACTTGAGTGCACTCACACACATGAAAGTATGACAGTCACACATACAATAAAAATAAATTTTAAAAGTTTTTCTAAGTTTTTACGAAAATCCCACAGTGAGCCATCAAGATAATTCTGGAGCCAGTGACATGGCTTAGCAGATAAAGGTTTTTGTACCAAGCTTCACATTCTGATATCAATCTCCAGGACCCACATGGCAGAAGGAGAGAACTATCTCCCACAAATTGTTCTCTGACATCCACATGTGTGCTGTGACACACTCACATGCACGCACACACACATCTACACACGTACACAAACAGAACAAATAATAAAGTAAATTTTTTTAAAAAATCCATGAGCTAACATACATAATGTTTAAAACTGAATATATTACCCTTAAGTGTGGGAAGAATTGGTGGTTCTGTTGATACACAGCTTTAATCCCGCCACTGTGTCGACAGAGGTAGGTGTATCTCTATGTGATGGAGGACAGCCTGGTTTACATAAGGCGTTCCAGGCCAGCTGGGGCTACAGGAAGACCCTGTCTCAAAAAAAAAAA
>NW_008452845.1:0-588 GCF_000622305.1 Nannospalax galili
GACACTGTGGTGAGGTGGTGACTGTGGGGAAGATGATCCCTGTGGTGAGGTAGTCACTGTAGTGGAAGTTGGAGATGTGGGTTGGGAGGCAGGTGAAGGCACCATAACAAGGCATCTGGATTTTCTTCTTAGTCTCACATGGTTGGAGAGTTGGAGCAGAGAAGAGACCCCAGGAGCTGTGTGCAGGGCAGGGAGTGGCAGTGTTGGCTGGACAGTGAGAGGATGAGGGCTGAGTGGCCATGCTCAGAGACAGAACTTGCCAATGGCTGAAGGCAAAGAGAGGGTCCAGGAAGTCACAGCTTTGTGGCTTGAAAAGCAGTAGAGCTGTGTTCCCAGGTGGGAAGAATGGAGAGAAACAGTCTCAGAGAGGGTGTGGGGCTCAGGTTCTCTTGGAGAGGGGCTATGAGTTGGGAGCTCAGCCAAGAATTTGAGCTACTGAATCACAGGATGACACTTTAGACTGGATTTGAGGATGCTGCTGGCCTGTGTCCTATGTCACTTCAGTGTCCACAGAGGGAGAGAGGTGGGGCTGGCAGGGGATGAGCCTGGGAGAGCAGAGGTGGCTGTGTCACAAAATTGCTTCCAGTT
>NW_008452846.1:0-588 GCF_000622305.1 Nannospalax galili
AAGCAGCTCAATGGAAACAATGGGTAAAGTATTTGAATATACATCTCACCAAAAAAAAAAAAATAGACAGATGGCAAATAAATGCATGAAAAGATGCTCTACACGAGTAGTTACAACCACCACACATCCACTAGATGACTAAAGTTAACAAGCAGCTCCATGTGCCGGCAAGAGCAGCTGGAAGTTTCTTACACCATTGGCAGCCATGCAAAACAGGAAGGCCACTTTGGAAAACAGTTTGGCAGTTTCTTGTAAAATGAAGCATCCAGTGATTTTATTCCTAAGTATTTACTCAAGAAAACTGAAAATATATGTCCACACAGAGACGTGTATGTGAATGTTCATAGCAGCTTTATTCACAGTCACTCAAAACTTAGAAGCTGTCCAAATGCTCATGAGCTGGTGAGCGGATGAACAAACCATCTTATGTGCAGAGCATGCAGTGCGACTCAGTAGCGGAGCAAGTGTTGAGCATGCAAAAACATGCATGTCCCTCGGAAACATTAAGTAAATGAAAGAAAGCCGCTGCCAACATCTACACCTTCCATGATCATATACATGTCGAACTCTGGCAACACCTTCCATGAT
>NW_008452847.1:0-588 GCF_000622305.1 Nannospalax galili
GGTATTTGGGGGTGGGTGGGAGAGGATGATATTGATGGAGTGAATGTCATAGCTCACCCAAGCCACTGGCTGGGGGACTTGCTGTCTGATATTTCAACACAATGGCGACTGACCTGAAGTGCTTCTGTGTTTATTTATACAGACCCTACCACTGCCTCGCATCTGGCTGGTGGCTTTGGCAGAAGCCATCTCATCACCATCAGCTGCTGCTCTGAGCAAGAGCTCTGTTAGCACTAGAGGCTGAATGAAGAACCGATTCACCTTTCAGCAGAGGAAGGGGGCCAGGGCTGCTGTGTTCAGCCGGGCTCCACTCTGGTCAGCTGCACTCACTTTTGACAAAACCTTGGTTCTTCAGACAAGAAATACACATGACCCACACCTGTGAAACACACAAGGTCTCTGACCTCATGGCATGGAGAAATGGGGGAAAAAAAAGTCGGTACGAAATCACCAGCTCCATTTCCTGATCAAGAAAGGATAGAATGTTGGAGAAATAAGCTAATTATATATTTCTGAAAAATGGCCAAATATATTCAGTCAAAACAGTGATTGTTTTGCTTGAAGTTCCAACAGGAAAACAAACAAAAA
>NW_008452848.1:0-588 GCF_000622305.1 Nannospalax galili
GGACTCTTATGAAATTATATTGGCCTGTTTAATCTTGGGTTATACTTTCCTTTTGAGTGTTTAAGGGCATACAGTTCTTACAAAGGTGGTGTGGTCACAAAGGAAAATTTACTAATAATGAGATGTTTACTAAGAATCTTGAACAGCTGAAAGCCCCCAGGATTAGAAAGGAAGAAATAAGAAAAACACAAACCCAAGGCAGGGAAACAGGACTCTGCCCCCATCCCCCGCAGTTTATCACCAGTCCACTCAGCACTGAAATCTTTGCCATGCTGCTGATCTCTTGTGATCTTTTGTAACCATGTGCTTATGTGTCACTACTTGCTTACCTACCACTGCGCGCTCTGGAGTGCCCTACTTCCTTGCTTGCTATAAATTGCCCTACAAACTTAAGGTCAGGACTGGCACCATTATGGAATAATCCAGGTGTCAGCCCGCAGTCATAAATAAACTCTCTCCTCTTCACCTGGACCAGCTATTGATTCCTTGATTTCCAGAAGTTCCCACAACAGTGCCTTTGACTTGTAGCTTTTGTGGACTCTTCACCACTTTGTGGTGACAAAGGGAAAAGACTGTAATTCCGGGGGG
>NW_008452849.1:0-588 GCF_000622305.1 Nannospalax galili
AAAAAAAATTTCTTTTTGTTTCCACTCCTGACCCTCCTCACGGGTGCTGAAACATAAACTGTGCAAGCGCAGTTTGTTGTTTCCTTTTCTCACTGTATGTAGCCAAGGATGACCTTGATCTTCCTGCCTGTACTTCCTGAGTGCTGAGAGTAAGGTGTGCACCATCATGCTGGGTTTATGTGGAGCTGAGTTTATGTGCTGCTGGAGGTTGAACCTGGGCTTTATGCATGCGAGGCAAGTACTCCATCAACTGAGCTACATCATCAGCTCCTCCTCCCTCAATGAATGTTTAAACCAGTAAATTATATAGTACTTTAGAAGTTGTTTAACTTCATTATCAGTGACTGATAATGAGGAACTGTGGCTTAGATTTGCAGATCAATCTCCCTGTTTTCCTACAGTGAAACTAGTGGGCAGTCAGAGCTGGGCAATCAAAACCTCGCCTTTCTCATTGAAGAGATACTGGGAGTTAATGGTTGCTGGTGGTGTGGAGCCATTTTTCTTCAGTGGTGTGGTCACTGGTAAGTTGCCCATGCACCAGTGAATAACCTCACACCCTTGTTCATGCAGGCAACCCTAATTAAACTC
>NW_008452850.1:0-588 GCF_000622305.1 Nannospalax galili
AAAAAAAATTAAAAAAAAGAAAGAACTGAATGGGAGTTAAACACAAACTCTGCAACTTAGGTCCTTAAAACTGCTGACAGGCTGGCTTAGTGGTGCGTGCCTATCATCCCAGCACTCAAGAGGGGGAAGAGGATCAGGGGTTCAAAGACATCCTTGGCACTTGGTGAGTTCAAAGCCAGCCTGCGCCACAAAAGCAAAAGAAAGCCCACTGCTTGTATATCACCCACACGCTGATTATTCTTCAGGGACAGTGCACAATTCACTTTGAGAAACTAAGAGGTCTTCCTTCCTCCAGAACCCTCAGTAAAAGTGCCCAACATTCTTATCCTGCATCCTCCCAACTTTTCCAACTGGCTCTTCCACTGGCTTAATTACCATTCCATCAGAACCCTCTTGCAAAGACCCCTTGTAGTTCTAGAGAGCTGGCTCATCAGTATGCACTGCTCTTCCAGAGGACCTGGGTTCCGTTCCCCACACCCACATGGAGGCTCCAACTCCCTCCTCTGGCCTCCGCAGGCATGCACACATAAAAAATGCTTGTTCTGCAAGCCCACTGACCTGAGTTCAAACCCTAAATAAGAGAACTCC
>NW_008452851.1:0-587 GCF_000622305.1 Nannospalax galili
GAGAGAGAGAGAGAGAGAGAGAGAGAGAACCTGAGTTTGCATATGTGTGTTGGAATGCATGTGTGCCTGTATGTATGTATGAGTAGGTGCTTGAGTGCCCATGTATACCTGTGTGTAGTGTACGAAGAGTGACCATGTATATGCCCGTGTGCCTGTCTGTGTGTGCATATGCACCAATGTATGTGTATACCTGTGCACATGATACTAAGTCCATGGCATACCCCTCCTATATAAAGAGGGCTGGCCTGAGACATCTGTGTCATTTTATAGAGCCAGCACAAAGTGGGGATTCCAGGAGGTGAGCCAAATCTTGCCTGGTTGATAGAGTGTGGGCTTCACAGCTGGCCATGCCCCCAGACTCCAGCTTCCTCAGAGCAGTAGGTGACTTCCCAGGAGATGGGGAGGGTAGCTGAGATTTGGAGCTAGAGTCAGATCCCATGCATGTGTGGCCAGAGTCACCCCAGAGTTGGGGAGGAAGTCCCTGGGAAGGTGAACAGAGAAGGCAAGGTGTGATGATTCTACCCCAGGGTACCCCACCAGGTCTGAGCTCTGAGAACCTTGCCCAAGGGGCCTTTGTCTTGCTGCCT
>NW_008452852.1:0-588 GCF_000622305.1 Nannospalax galili
GAATGAATGAATGAATGAATGAGGAAGAGCAGTCAAGTGTTCCAGCCAGAAGAATTCCAGTTAACATGCATAAGTACACTACACCTACGGAGCTGTGTGGGCTGTGCACACCATCCTCCTTCCAAAGAGTGTAGCATTGAAAAAGCAAAAAAACTAAAAAGAATGTCTTCCAGGACTGACTCAGTGGTTCAGAGCACTGGCTGCTCTTGCAGAGGACCTGGGTTTGTTTCCTAGCACCCACATGGCTGCTAACAACCCAGTAACTCCAGCATCAGGAGATCCAATGCCCTATTCTGGCCTCCACAGACATTACATGCATAAGTGCCCTCCTATAATGTAAAACACTCATACACATAAAATAAAAGTAAATAAACAAGATGAAAAGGTATGATTTCCAAATGAACAGATCTAGCATTACTTCAGACACTGGGAAAGCCAACAGCAATGAATGACATTGATGTGTTAGGAGGACAATGGCACTTGATCTTCATAATCTTTCTCCCCAAAACATATGGTCCAAGGCTAATAATAATAATAATAATAATAATAATAATAAGCAATTGAATCTCAACAAAGTGGTATTCTGTA
>NW_008452853.1:0-585 GCF_000622305.1 Nannospalax galili
ACACACACACACACACACACACACACACGTTTAGGGTCAGCCTAAGTTGTCTGTCACAAGAACTACAGCAACAGCCTCATAACTGGCCTCCCCACCTGCAGTCTTATCTCCCCTCCTAACAATCTCCAACGAACCACCTGGAAGTTTCTAACTACCAATACAACCTCATCTATCCGTGGCTTCGTGTTCGCCAGTATATATGATTCTTCTCTATTAAACCAACCTCTTTATTGTAACACACAGAGTACTGGAAATTTGAACCAGCCTTTTACAGCCTTTTGCACTTCTCCTTCATAGTCAACATTTTCTTCCCCTCAGATATGTTGAAAGTATCTCGTCTCAACAGCAAAGGCCTTTGTACATGATGCATCACACCCTCTGCCTAGAATGCCCGCCCCCACTGTTCTAGTTTGTTTTTCTGTTGCTTTAATAAGCTTCTCTGACGAATAGCAACTTGGGAAGGGAAGAGTTTATTTCATTTTACACTTCCAGGTCGTAATTCATCTCTGAGTGAATGTCAGGGCAGGAACTCAAGGCAAGAACCTGGAGGCAGGAACTGAAGAAGAGATCAGAGAAGAATACCAC
>NW_008452854.1:0-588 GCF_000622305.1 Nannospalax galili
TGTGGAGTTAGAGAACAACTCTCAGGGGTCGGTTCTTGCCTTCCCCCTTACTGAGGCAGGATCTCTCCTGTTTTTCTGATGTTGTGCTCCTTGCTCCAGGCTAGCTAATCTGAGAGCTTCTAGATGATTCTCTTGTCTCTGCCTCCTACCTCACCAGAGAAGTGATAGGGTTCCAAATGCATGCTGTTGCATCTGGCTTTTTATGTGGGTTCTGAGGATTGAACTTAGGTTGTCAGGGGTACGGGAAGAGAATTTTTAACTGTGGAGCCACCTCCCTGGTTCTCACATATGTATTTTTGCTCTAGCTGTTTGTGGTGAGTAGGTTAATCTGCCACTGGCAAGTTTATCAATAGACCAAAACCCTCTTCAAAACAAACTCTGATTTTAAGTGAAATCTTCTCTTGATAGTATCTCTTCTCTTGCCTTAATTCTCCTGATACTTCAGAGGTGATTCATGAACATCATGGTCTTTTTCCTGTCCTTACTGTCTTCCTCCCCATTTTTCTAACTACCTTCAAAATGGCAGAGGGCAGGAAGGTAAGGAAGCCCATCAGTTCTTAATTATTAGTGTAATGTGATTATTTCATT
>NW_008452855.1:0-588 GCF_000622305.1 Nannospalax galili
ATATGCTTTCTGGTCTGTAGCTTTTCTTCCCCCCTTTTCCCATTGTTTTTATTTGTTTGTTTGTTTTGTTATGTCAGTCTTCCTGGTGGGTTATCTTGACTTGGCTTAATATTGAGGGAAAAATTGACTACTGTAAAGCTATGAAAACTTGACAAATGTCTCAGTGTGAGCTGCAGGGGAAGATCCTGTGCACTGGACTTGGGTCTCTTATGAGAAAGACTAAGGTCTTGTTTCCCAGTACGTTAAATTCTTCCTTGAGAGGCAGAGCCTGGTTGTGCAACTTCACTGGCTCTGCAGTCACTGACAGCAAGCGTTCCAACTCCGTGAGAGTGATTTCAGACTGTCCTCAGCTTTTGTCTTCAGTACCATCCACGAAGCCCCACCTCCAGCCACCCACTCTCTAATCCGCAGTCTTGCACTCTCTTAAAACTTCTCTTTAAAAATGTATTTTCAGTGGCAGGCATGTTGCACAGGCCCTTAATCCCAGCACTCAGGAGGTAAAGGGAGATCTCTATGAGATCCTAGTCTACATGGTGAATTCTAGGCCACTTACATCTACAAGGACACATTGTCTCAAACAAAAAAAAA
>NW_008452856.1:0-589 GCF_000622305.1 Nannospalax galili
CCATGCCATCAGGAATTAGATTCCACCTCAGCAGACTCTGATCCACTGTCATCCAGTGGGAGAAACAGCAAGTTTAGCCCCAGTGACCCCATACATTCCATCACCCCAATATATCACCCAGCTGCTACTTCCCATGTGTGGGACTTTAGAATGTCTTCATAGCCTCTGTGTTGATCTGTATTATTTTCTATAGTGAAGGTGCATTACTTTTGCAACAGAAGCCATGCTTCAGTCTCAGGCCTTGTCTCTGTGCCTGGTGGCTTGTCCTTTGGGTCTTGGCCCCACAATAATACACGTGTCCTTGCCCAGGCCACAGGCAACTGCAGCAGGGATAGGAACTAGATGTGGGTACCCAGGAACCCAGTGGAGGCCTGGGGTTAAGCTGGCTCTACAACCAGTGTGCCTTCAGGGAGCACTGAACTTTCAGGCTTCCCTTGTGGAGTGGGGTGATGGATGAAGATGCAGCCCTAGGCTTTGGGCAGAGGTAGTGCTTGGTATACTGACCCAGCAAGGATGCAACATGAACACAGAGACTCTTCTTTCTCTGGATTGTGAGCTGGACTCTCCAGCACTGAATCTTCATGAGAAA
>NW_008452857.1:0-588 GCF_000622305.1 Nannospalax galili
CTCCATTTTAAAGAAGAGAAATGAGGGGCTGGAGAGATGGTTGAGTGGTTAAGAGCACTGGCTGCTCTTAGAGAGGACCCAGATTCAGTTCCCAGCACCCACATGGTAACAAACAACTACCTGAAACTCTAGCTCCAGGGTATCTGATGTATTGCATGACATGGGTGCACTTACGTACACATAGGGATTACACTCATATACATAAAAAATAAAAATAGTAAAATATTAAAAAAAGAGAGACGAAGTAATGTTATTTCCATACGAAAGATAAAGAAAACCACAGGCGCAGTACGTGTTCTTCCCCACCAGGAGGTTTCCATGCAGATCTGCCAGTCCCTGAAGCTTGGATTCTTGATGGCGAATTATGCAGCAGAGGGGCTTTTATCATCTGTATCATTTAACAAATAGGAAAAAGTTGTGGACAGTCTCAGACTTACACTTATAGGGAGCTAGTGTCCCCTCACCACAGCTAGTACTCAGGTCAACTGGGAATGGAAATGTTCATGTCTCTGATTTTAAAATAAGAGAGCAGATTCCAGAAGGTTAAGGAGTTTGCCCAGGGGACCAAAACTGGGATGCAGACCTTGC
>NW_008452858.1:0-589 GCF_000622305.1 Nannospalax galili
CAGCTGGCACTTGGGAACCTGGATTTAAGGAGCGTTCCTACCCTCTGATGAGAGTAGCTAAAACTGTGAAAACTACACACACGGTTTATGGGCATCATCTGCTTTTCTTTTACGACTACGGAATGTTGGTGCATGCCAGACAGATAGTGTCTACTTGACCAGCTTCCAGTAATGACCCTGGGCACTGAGGCTACTGAAGTTCCCTGGTAAATAAGGTTTCACAATGCTATCACAACCTGTTGCTGAGTAATTAAACATGTCTTGTATAACTGTAGGGAGGGCACTCACAGAAGCGTGCATCTGGATTCCTCTAGACTACCCGTTTTCCTAGGCTGATTTTACTCTGCAGCTTTCTGCTTTAATAAATCTTAGCTGTAATTACATCCCAAATGTTAAGAACACTCCTAGCAAATCACTGAATGGGGGGGTATCTCGAGGATCTTCTGATTCAGCTAGTTACAGGCACTTTTATGTAAAGCTTCTAAAGTATCTCTTAAATAAATTGACTGATATTAAGCAAAGCCCAGATTTCACACAAGAGGAATATGCTTCAAGGTTATTCAAATGAAAACCAAGGTCTTTTTCAAAA
>NW_008452859.1:0-586 GCF_000622305.1 Nannospalax galili
TTTTTTTCATATGTATGTGTGTGGTGTGTGCATGAAGGTGTGTATATTCACATGTGTAGGATACACATGTGTGCATATGTACATGGAGGCTTGAGATTGGTATCAAGTGTCTTCTTCAATCACTCTCCACCTTATATACTGAGGCAGGTTCTCTTGCTGATCCTGCCTCCATTTCTGCTAGTCTGGCTAGCCAGCTTGCTCCACGATTCTGTCTCTGCCTTTTACCACACTGGGATTACAGGTGGGCCTCCATGTCCACCTGGCTTTGAAGTGGGATTATAGCTCCAGTGCTCATGCTTGTGTGGCAGACGCTTTACTCATGGAGCTATTTCCCTAAGCTGCTTCAAATATGTTTAAGCTTTGGAATGAGACAAATCTTGGGGTACCACATTTCACCTGAATAAACATCAGCTTCCAAAAGAATCTCATTTTAAAAATAAGTACAAAAATATAACCCAGAAATTCAATTCTACACACACACACACACACACACACACATATATATATAATTAAAATGTAAGCAAACCTTCATGGAAAGGTTTGTACATGGATGTTCAGTATTAATCACAACTAAACAATCCAGTTT
>NW_008452860.1:0-589 GCF_000622305.1 Nannospalax galili
CGTGTCAGTGTTATTTCAGTATAGAATAACAAAGTATTTAAAAGACAACTAAATTTAATCAACATGGCATAGCTATGGCCACGGAAAGGAAAGTTCAAGCTCACTGAGAGTTGCTAGATGAGTGCTTCTTCAGGGATTGAATGGCATTCACCCTTTATGTTACCTGGACCTTGGCTTCCACATTTTTTTTTCTTTTGTCCCTTATCATAGGACAAACGACTGGAACCAAGCATTAGACCCGACCCTCCTGACGTCACGTCTAATCATAGGCAAAGAAAAGACTAAAGTCCTGAGAAACTTCAGATACCAAACCAATGCTGGTAACGTCTCACCTTCAAAACTTACAAAGGAAAAAATTCCTCCAATTTGCTTACCACTTTGGAACTCTAGTCATGTTCAGCAGATGAATCCTTACCCAGCTCACTATTTCTCAAGGTCTAGTTTCCTCCTGAAGCTGTGCTCAACTATTACACTAAGCTTTGGAAATCAACAAGACTGAAGCCACGTTCCCATATATTGCCCTAAACTCTGTGACTCTGCCTTAATAGTTTCATGTGTGTAAATTATGTCTCCCACAAACAAATTCAAA
>NW_008452861.1:0-589 GCF_000622305.1 Nannospalax galili
ATCCACCTGCCTTTGCCTCCAAAGTGCTGGGATTAAAGGCATGTGCCACCACGCCCAGCTGAACTCACCTTTTTATATGATGTTTAACTCTAAGAAAAAGCTAAATATCCATTTTTTAGATCAGCTAAGGATAAAAGTTAAAGCATCTTTTAATATATCGACATGTCTGTGGCTGAAATCTTACTAGGAGAGTTTGTGAACCTGGCTTTCTCAATTTACATGCGAAAACCTTCCTATACTTAACAATATCTACAGAGTGCTTAAGAGGTCTCTTTTCCTGGGATTAATCTCTGAACTTCCAAACAGCACTAAGAAATCCAGTTATGAGCCACCATCCAGTCAACCTAGCAAGATGCCTAATCTCCATTATTACTGAAAGCCTGCATCCAACTCCAGAACACATGAGAAGCCGGGTTAATGCTTTGCTACCCAGGAACTGGGAGACATTCTTCAATGATCATTCTTCCTTAGCTGCCACTGCCCTTTGTGATTGGTGGATCACATAGCTGCTCCTGGGGCCTGGCAGTGTCTGGCTTTTTCTCTCTCTCTCTCTCTCTCTCTGTCTCTCTCTGTCTCTCTCTCTGTCTCT
>NW_008452862.1:0-588 GCF_000622305.1 Nannospalax galili
TTACTCTTGCCTTTACTTCTCCTTCACATCTCCTATTCACTAGTCAAGGACATTCATTTCCCCCCACAGATAAGAGTTAAGCAATTTGGGAGTCTTTTAGATACATCCACTGAAGGGGTACCCCAATTACCTCATCCTGTGTCCCTATTCAGCATGGAAGAAGCCAGAGTGGTCTGCCTCCCAATTCCCTATCCACAAACTGGGTAACCTCTTCAGGGGATGGTGTGATAAGAATGGGAGGTAGGAATTGGTTAGGCAGTTAGGGTCAAAAGACCCCAGAGAAAAGTAGCCAGTTTCTTGGCTAAAATTCAAAATGTCCTTGGGCCACTTATCAACACACTCTGTTCTAAAGCCCAAAAATGTTGACAGTATTTGAAAGCTCTTATCTAGTCCTTAAAAGATTTCAGGGCTACCTCTTCAGATGGGGGAATGTTAGAGCAGCAAAAAGCCACATAAAAAACAATAAGAAAGTGTTCATGAAGTTATCAGAAAAAAGTGATGGGGTGATCTGGGAGGAGATGGAAGGGAGGGAATGGACATGGATTTGATAAAAACACCTTATATGCTTATATCCTTGTATGAAATTCT
>NW_008452863.1:0-589 GCF_000622305.1 Nannospalax galili
GTCAAGGCCAGCCAGGGCTGCATAGGAAGATCCTGTCTCAAAAAAAAAAAAGAACTAAAATAACCTGATCCTATGTTACTATTTCATGTTTTCTTACAGGAGGTTGGAAATCTGTATGACATGTTTCACACACGAAATTGTTTACACCGCAGAGCTTATCAACACAAAATTGGCAACCTCATTGACATAATGTAAGAAATTTGATTGTTATCTCACTATAAAATTTTATGTGATGCACTGCCAGATTAGCATACCTTGCTCAGGTTGCATAATCTAGCATACAGTAAATTTAGAAGGAGAAAGGGGAACTGGCCCAGGCTAGACATGAAGAGGCAATGTTAGGACCGCTCAGGTTGTTACATACCAGATATTCATCAAGGTGATGGGAGGTGGAACATGAGTAACTGACATTCTAAAATTAGTATAAGAATTAAGTACTTAGACCAATTTCTGTCTTTATCTTGTCAAATACTTATCAAAATTAGCAGCAAATAGGAATTTCACCTCTTTTTCCCTGATCCAGTCAGAGCTATAGCCAAACCCTGTAGCAAAGTCTCTGCATGTCTCAGTGACCACATGAGAAATTGTT
>NW_008452864.1:0-589 GCF_000622305.1 Nannospalax galili
TTTAAAAGATAACTCTTCAAAGTACCTAATCTTTCATCCAGCTGAAGTACAACTGGGTAGCTGTTTTTATTTTGTACTACAAATGGCTTTTAATGTTTACTTTTAATAAATTATGCAGTATTTTAGAGGCTTCAAAATAATAATGGCAAGAAACGAAATCATAATAAAAATGAGAAGGTTAAGAATAATTAGTACATGATAATTGTGTCTCCATGTGTAACTTATTCTCGTCTTTGAAGTAATTCCTTTGCAACTATTAGTTTGTTGATTAGAAGGAAGAATAGATTGAAAAATCACTTATTATAGTTGCAGGCACAGTCCGCTGATTAATAACCACAAATGTCAGATTTATATTCAAGAACATTAAGAAATTATGTGTTCTTCAAATTCTTTAAGTTAGTTTAAGAACTGTGTAGGGTTTGTCTTTGTTTAAATGAAGGAAAATGTCACAATTATCCATCATAAATTTGGTTTACTATACTCAAGTTGTTTTAGTTTATCACACATTATATTTTAATTAATAAATGACTTTTTATTCTATTTTACAACATAGCATTCACCTATGAAATAGTGGAAATAGCTCTACTTT
>NW_008452865.1:0-589 GCF_000622305.1 Nannospalax galili
AGCTTTATTTCTCACTTATTTGATGGTAAACAGGAGATGCATGCCAGTGACAGATATCCAAAAGAATAATTCATAATATTCTATGTTTTGGAGGATGAGGAGAAATAGGAATTCTTAAATACTAAAGTCACAAAGTCAACACACACAAAGAAAATAATTCAACTTCTAGGAAATAAAATCTGCATAACATTTGACCCATTGGTCCATAGCTAACAACACACAGAGATATATAAGCATATAATATATAATGTACAAATGTAAAATATATTTTAAAATATATATTAAAACAGGAAAATGTATATATGCACACACAAATGCAAAGATTGTGTAAGTATATTTACTATATTTTTATTTGTGATAGTGAAGTCTGGGGAAACATAAATATTCATTAAGGAGTTTTGTTGAATAAACTGTAGCACATAAATATATTATTATGCTGGCATAGCAAGACAGCCATGATATAGTTGCAATTGAGTTAAACAACAAGCAGAATAGCATTTACAGTGTTACCTGGTGAGTGAGGTAGTGAACTGCAGTGGTCAAAGGATGGGCTTTTGGGGTGAGTAGACTTGGATTTGAGTCCTAGCAC
>NW_008452866.1:0-588 GCF_000622305.1 Nannospalax galili
GGGGCTGGAGAGATGGCTCAGAGGTTAAGAGTGTTGACTGCTCTTGCAGAGGACCCAGGTTCAGTTCCCCGTACCCATATTCCAGGGGATCTGACACCCTCTTCTGACCTTCACAGCATTGCACAACACAGGTGCACTTATACACATGCAGGCAATACATTCATACACATAAAAAAATAATAAATTAAAAAATTTGGAAAAGAGGCTGATGCAGGAGGATCACAAATTCAGGGTCAACCTGAGCTACACAGGGCAACACCCCCACTCCCACCCCCAAATACTCTCCTTGGCTGAGTTATGAGGTGTGAAAGTTCTTGGAGATGTCAGTAAATGACAGCTGATGCTGCTGTTGTCCTTAGCACTAACCTCACTAGAGTAAAGCCTTGCCTCCCACTTAACCTTGGAAACACAAGTTTTTGTGTAATATGGCAGGACGTAGTGGAGAGGGTGAGGCGTGGGGAGCCTTTGGTAGTGTTCACCCACACTCAGGATGAGGCTGTGCTGGCTGCCTCGTGTGCTTTCATCTGGGGCAAGCTGCTCCCATCCCTAGGTGCCTGGCTGTCCCTGCCTTGGCCCTGGGTACCTCTT
>NW_008452867.1:0-589 GCF_000622305.1 Nannospalax galili
AGAAACACCATGACCAAGGTAACTTATAAAAGGAAGAGTTTATTTAGTTTACAGTTCCAAAGTGTCCGTCATGACCGGGAGGCATGGCAGCAGAGGTGAATGGAGGAGGAGCAGAAGCGAAGGCTCACATCGCCAAGCAGGCACAGGAAACAGAGAACAACTGGAGATCCTGCAAGGCTTTAGAACTCTCTAAATTCACCCCCAGAGAAGTGCTTCCCCTAGCATAGCCATACCTTCTAAGACCTCACAAAACAGCGCCACCAACTGGGGACAAGATAGCCAAATACTTGGGGCTTAGAGAACAGTCTCATTCAAACCACAACAAATACAATCAGTGGAAATAATTAAATATGTTAATAAGGAAAGAAAAAGGCATCAATCAATCTAAACAGTTACAAACCAAAATAGATTATAGTTGATAACTGTATGCATCATTTTTTTGTTTTGTTTTACTTTGTTTTTATTTTATGTGTATGCATGTATATATTGCATGCACATATGCAAGTGAACCCATGCTGTGCAATGCCCAAGGAGGACAGGAGAGGGTGTCGCATCCCCTGGAACTGGAGTTAGAAGCGATTGTTAGCCA
>NW_008452868.1:0-589 GCF_000622305.1 Nannospalax galili
AATCTAATTGAGCTAGAAACATAAACAGATGCTACAGGAGTCCATTTTGAGAAATATTTAAGGTATTACAGTTTGACAAACATAAAAATCAGAGTAGAAGGTCAAACGGCAAATGATAGGACTAGCAAGGTTCAAATTCATACATGACTCTCACGTTCAAAACTACGATGTGAAGCACAGAAGTCAGTGGTACCTCAGGAATCTGAGCATCAAAGTAATGCAATTCACATAACATCAAAAGACAGAAATTGTGGCAGCCAAACAGCCACAGACCTTGCTCATATAGCTAACCGGTGGCCAGTCCTCATTGTCCAGGTCCGTCACTACTAAGAGCTCATGTATGGTCAAAGCAGGGATTCTGAGAACTACTTTTAGTGTGAGTGTCTTCCTGTGAGACTTTTTTTCTGAAAGAAACTGTCTATCCACTGATATCCTGAGAGACTATGGACTTGGGACCCCTGGGTCAGGACAGGAGGATCACCTGGGAAAGCTAAGGTCAAACAGGAAGAACATGCGTTTAAACCCTCCACTTTACATTTCCTCTAAGAACGTAAGTTTCTTCTCTTCATTTTTTTCTAGGAAGCTCAAA
>NW_008452869.1:0-589 GCF_000622305.1 Nannospalax galili
GCCATCTCTCCAGCCCTGAAAACTTTGAAATCTTATATTCCAAAAAGGCTTAAAACTCTTCTTTGACCTATTTAGCAGTTACCATACTGTTTTAATTACGGCAGCTTTGTAATATATTGGTCCTTTCTTTTGAGGAAAAAAAGGCTTTGGATTCTTGTGTATTTTTCTTCCAGGTGAATCATTGCCTCAGCTTCTCTAGAAAACTTCATAGAGCTGTTGTTTCTATTGCATTCATTTTATAGATTAATTTGAGAAGACATTGTTTTAGAGTTTTTCCTTCTGAGAGAATAGGTATGTCTTTCCCTTTAAAAAAGGTTTTATGAGTGAAATATGTGTAGTGTTTTTAGAAAAACAAAGACAAGCAGAGTGTCTGTGTACCTTGTGTAATGAAACACTGTGGGCACCTTAGAAATGTTCTGTGTGTCTATTCCAGAAGGAAAATACCCCTTCAACTATTGCTGTGGTCATCAGTTCATAACTAATTACGTTACTTGTGTTAATTATTCCCTTGCCTTTGTTTACAAATTTATTATTTGTATTTGTTTCATTAACCAACATATATCTTTACCTGTATTTGAACTAAAAAAAA
>NW_008452870.1:0-588 GCF_000622305.1 Nannospalax galili
AGCACCCACACGGCGGCTACAAACTGTCCTTAGCTCCAGTTCCAGGGGAATCCAAAGCTCTCCTCTGACCTCCATGGCATTGCATGACATGGGTACACTCACTTACATGCAGGAAATATACTCATACACATAAAATAAAAATAATAAATATTTTAAAAAGTTAACCTTATGTGTTAGTTACTTTTTCCATTGCTATGACAAAATGCATGACAGAAACAACTTAAGAGAGGAAGGAGTTAGCTTGGCTCAGAGTGTGAGGAGGTAGTCTGTCATGGTGGGGCGGTCATGGTGGGGTGGTCGTGGCTAACTTCACTGGAGCTTTGGCAACAGGAAAGTGTGGTTGCTTGAGTATGTCTTAGCAGATCAAGAAACAGAGAGCTGACCTGGAAGCGGGCCAGGCTCCATCCCAAGGCTTGTTCTCAGGGGACTTACTTTTGCTAATTAGGACTCAACTCTAGAAGGTTCTGCAACTTCCCAAAACTGCTCTACAGGTAGGGACAGAACATTTGAGCACATGAACCTGTGAGGGTCATTTTACATTCCAAACATAACAACATATTTCTTCTTTTTTAAAGGATTAAAAAAAAA
>NW_008452871.1:0-585 GCF_000622305.1 Nannospalax galili
TGTGTGTGTGTGTGTGTGTGTGTGTGTGTGTGTGTGTTTATGTGTCTCAGGTTCTGGTCAGCTCTGTCCATGTTTGGGGCTGCTGAGATTTCAACTTGTATTGGAAGAATTAGAGTTGCCTTCTTTTCATCAACCCAACAAAGTGGTCACCAATGCTATAACTCAATCATCTACTGGAAATGTGCATATATATGTAATTTAATATTTGTGTGCATGTGTGTGTATATGCACATGGGAGAAGGTGTGTGTGCACTCTGGCTGCATGTGGAGGTCAGTGGACAACTTTCAGGAGTTGACTCTCTCCTTCCATCATAGGTTCCAGGGATTGAATTCTGGGCATCCAGCTTGCATTACAAGTGCTTTGACCATTGCAGCCATCTTCTTGGCTTCATTTGTGTTGTGAGATAAGGTTTCACACTGTAGTCCAGGCAGGATGAAACTCAGGATGATCCTCCTGGTTCAACCTCTCAAGTTCTGGTATCGCAACTTTTTGCTTTTAGAATAAATATGAATAAGAGTGCAACTTGCAAGGGTGTTAGTGCAGGTGAGTATGTTAGCTCACACACATAACTTTATTTCATCTCA
>NW_008452872.1:0-589 GCF_000622305.1 Nannospalax galili
TCTTAACTCCTTTTTCTTGCAAGCAGAAATATGGCTTCAGTGGGATTGGCCTCAAGGCCCAAGCATGTGCGTGCATGTGTGTGCGTGTGAGCATGCAGGCCCTGGCATCCTCCTCCCAGCCACTCAGCCTCCACTCTGCTCCAGGGCCACCTAGACATCCTGCGGGTCTCACATGCCACCCTGTCCTTGAGGTTGGCTGAGCCTGACTCATCCCCAGTACGTCCCACAAAGCACTTTCCTAGCATCCGGCACACAGCTTCAGACTCCCGTCATGTTCATGCTGGAATGGGTCCTCACGGGATAGGAACACATGACATTCTCAGAGCACGGGGTGCCTCTGAGCAGGACAGGGACCCACATCGGTGTCCAGGCCCTGGGGAGCTCTGCAGTGCTTCAGGCCCCAGCAAACATGAGCCCCGCGAGGTTCTCCAGGTCACTGCAGGCTTGCTGTGCCCCAAGCTGCTGCTCTTTCCCTCACTCAGCTCTTGAAAGTCAAGGCTCTGCTCTTTGTTGGTGGTCTTTTCTCATGTCGCTCGTCCTGAGCCCTCAGCGTAGATGCCACCCATCTAGATCTGCTGATTTTCAAAGC
>NW_008452873.1:0-589 GCF_000622305.1 Nannospalax galili
AAGTCTACAACACCTAACCCTATATGAAAATAAAAACAGAGACTCCCAAAACTGTAAAAGAGTTAAGAAAAAATTTCAGTACCAGGGGTGGGTTGCCCCCTTATGAACTATTGGCCAGAGAGATCCTAGAGGCCCTGAAATTCACCAACACTATTGCCACTAACGTTTGTTGTACTCTAGAAAAGGTTGATAAGGCCATGTTGCTGAAGACACTGCTTGATGTGGGCATGGGAGAAGAGACAGAGCCGAGACTAAGTTGAAAACTCTATGCCACTGGATGGATGGCTTTCATAGTGCAAGAAAGCACTATGCATATGGTTATGGAAAATGGATTCCCTGTGATTCTGCTTGATGATGGATCTCGCATCATGCACATTAGTTACATGCCAAACAATGCCTGCCGGTGCAACAATGGCTCGACTAACATATGTACAACTGACAAATTTCTAATTGGATAAGTCCTGCTCATAGGGGTGGAACACATATCTGGTGCTGAGGACCAGGCCAACCCCCTGTGTTAGGGAAGTATATAAACCCCAGAGGGCAAGCCACTGCAAGTATACCATTTGATGAATATGGTACACCTGCT
>NW_008452874.1:0-589 GCF_000622305.1 Nannospalax galili
GACCCCCCCAAAATTGCATAATACTGCACTTTAAAGCATTCCTGGATTTAGATGTATAATTTGTCTAAACTATATCAATTTATGAAAACTGAGAATGCTTTAGAATGTTTAAAGTTATTGTTGTAAACAATGCTGTAAAATTCCTAGAAGTATATCAGAAGCTATGTGCATGGACCTAGAGAAATGACTCAGTGGTCTGAAAGCCCATACTGTTCTTGCAGAGGACCAGGGTTCCATTCCAGGCTCTCATATCAGATTGCTTACAACTTCCTCTAAGTTCATCTCCAGGGGGGGCTTTGTTGCAGGGTATAGGTAGAGTGTTTGGTTGTTGAGAGGGCTCGAGAGCAGATCTAGGTTGAATTTTGGGGGGAGACTTTAAAAGTCACATATCAGGTCTCAAAAAGAACTACTGACTTTTCAACCAGGAAAATCCTTGCCAAACAGGGAAGCTGTTGTCTTGACTTTCCATTCCAAAAATACATTATCTCTGTTGCCCTCTCCAGTGAAATAATCAGGAAGTCTCCATGCAAAAAGTAATCACTTTCATGACAGCATTTGCTGGCTGAAGCTCAGAACTATGGCTTTCCCT
>NW_008452875.1:0-589 GCF_000622305.1 Nannospalax galili
CATGCTATAACCAGGACCCCTGATTACCTCCCAGAATTTGAAAGATCCTATTGCTGAAAACAGGACATAATTTGGACACAGCACTTGAAGCAATGAAGCTAGACCTGACCTTGAATCCTCCTCCCTGGAGACTAGCTTTGATAGTTTTGGAGTGTATTATGGAAGCTACTAAGGGATAAAAATCTATCAGTGGTCCAACCCCAGCTTTAAAGCCTAAGAAACACAACAATGACCAGCACTGCAAACTCTATCAGTGCAGTAGTGGTACTTTTATCTTGGAGGTAATCAACAGCTATCTAATTGAACATAAAACCGGCTCAGTGGGAGGAAAATCATGTGTGGTACTGTAAACATAGCAAAGTACACATGAACGGAGAAGTTAGAGGTATTAGAGAAAACCCTATGTCTATCACTTCCTGAGACAATTGTAACTTCTTACTATGTGCTATATATGTGTCCTTATATTCAGAGACAATTTTACTACTGAACATTCATCAAAGAAACATCTTTTACAACAGAAGCTATTACAGAGCTCCACAACTGTTCATACACACAGAGAATATGTGGCTGTGTGATGCCTAATCCTAAG
>NW_008452876.1:0-589 GCF_000622305.1 Nannospalax galili
AGTGTCTTCAGCAAGTTCATGCTTTCTTTATTATAGCAACCAGAACCAACCAAGACACTACTCCTAATGAATTCCACACAGCAGCCTTTAATGAAAAGTAAGAGGATTAACAAGTTTATCTCTTTTCTTTGAAGCAATTGAAGCAACATTTGTTTCCTTTTGGAGATAGAAGAAATTGGGGCAGCAAGAGAAAAACAAAGATTGTATAACAACAGCAACATTTAACATAGCCTTGCATAGATATAACACAAGGGACACTCTGTGTTGGCCAAATCATTACATAGCTAGAATGAACATATTTGTGGGGGAAATTGTGACTGGATGGATAACAAATCGGAGTACAAACTTTTTAGAACTTTCTTTATTATAGTATTTCCTTATTCTTGAGAACTTCATATATGTACAGTTAAGTTAACTTCATATATGCACAGCCACCCCCATTAAGCCCCACTGCTGGACTAGATATGCCCAGTTTCTCATGGCTTTCCATGGCTAGTTTTTAAAAAATATTTCACTTTTCTGTTCAAGTTTTTTAATATATTATTTATTTATTATTTTTATTTTATGTGTATGCATGTATTGCCTGCAT
>NW_008452877.1:0-589 GCF_000622305.1 Nannospalax galili
TTGCTTTCATTTCCCAGGCCAGCAAAAAGGAGCGCTTTCTCCAAGTGCAGTCCATGATGTATGACCTGATGGAATGGCGGTCACAGCTCCTCTCGGGAACTCTCCCCAAGGACGAGCTGAAGGAACTGAAGCAGAAAGTCACGTCCAAGATTGACTACGGCAACAAGTACCTCTTGCCTCTGAAAAGCTGCTCTTCTCTCACAACCTCTCCTTCCTTTTCTCCCTTGGAGAAGTGTGGATTCATTTTTAGATTCAGAGTTTGCCACTTTCTATTTGGGAAAAGGCTGTTGCCATAGCCCTGCTTGTGGGGTTTTGTTATCACGCCCTGGGGCCCAGGGACACTGAAGCAGAGCAGAGCCTTGCTTATGCAGTAGCTATTACTGGGCAGCACACAGATTTAGGACACTCATTTAACCTACTTCAAGGGACTGGGCAGCCCAGTCATGCTGCCTCACTTTCAGCTTGATGCCACTTTACCTGAGCATTGACAAAGCTCTCCTCTAAATCCCTCTGTGAGATTTAATATCCTTTCACCCTTTTAAAGTTAACCACACCACATGCCTCCAAGCTAACTCACACAATTACAAAA
>NW_008452878.1:0-589 GCF_000622305.1 Nannospalax galili
CCCTGGCCTAGGAGATCCCTGACAGTTTGGTTAGAAGGTAGCAAAAGGATCTCCATGGGCTCCAAAAAGTGATAAGAGGTAAAGATAACACTAAAGTTTCAGACCAGAGTGACTACCAGGTATGAGTTGACACTGGGTGACAGTAGAAGAATTGGTGTGTGCGTTTAGAAGAGAGAAAAGGTAGAACAGTTTTATTTTTAAATTAGACTATTAGGCATTTAAGCACTGATTATTCAAGGAAGCAATCAAGACTATAAGAATCAAGCAATCAAGGGCTGGAGAGCTGGCGCAACAGGTCAAGGTGCTTGATGTCAAAGGGCAGGATCTGAATTCAATCCCTGGAACTCATGTGGTGGAAAAGGAGAACCAACTACTGAAAGCTGTCCTCCAGCCTTCCGTGTAAGATGTCCCCTCCACACGCAAAATACAGAAATGTAAAAAATAAAGACTATAGACAAAACAGGAATAATCAGTACATACAGTGTTGGAAGCACTGTAAAAATAACTAAAGGTCAGAAAGAGGAGACAGAAACAAGAAATGAGAAAACCTAGGCGGGAGGTAAGGGACAGACACGCAGAGTATGTGTCC
>NW_008452879.1:0-589 GCF_000622305.1 Nannospalax galili
TAAAATGTATTTATCAAATCTGTAATCATTATGCCAAAAAATCTGAATTACCGTAATATTTTTTATATTGTTAAAACTGTAAGTATAATTGTAAAAAAAAAAATAGAAACAGAAATCAGACATTGACAATTCAGAGAACACGCAACTTCACCCAGGGCCATGCTTGGTGGGAAAGTACTTGGTGCTTGACCACTCAGAGCAGCAGGGAAATGTTACTTAGCATGCCAGGATTTGAAGTTTTAAAAGAAGATAAAGTTATTGTGAAGGCCTGAGGCTAATTTCACCTAAAATTGAAAAAAAAATGCACTCCTCTGAATCACAAAGATTCTGGCTTCAAGGGATTTATCTGAACGAACAGGAAGCATGAAGGTGAAGTGTGCCCTCATGAAGCACAGTTACAGGCCCATCAGAGCTGAATTAGACATTCCGCACCTTCATGAGGTAAGGATTTCTAATTCAGTCCTAAGAATTTTATATTTTTCTGACCCTTTCCTTGGTTTGGATTTAGAGCCCTAATCTACCTACATAAATATCCCAGTCAGACACTTGGCGAATGTTGGTTCAGGAATTCACAAACCCACTGGTCTTT
>NW_008452880.1:0-589 GCF_000622305.1 Nannospalax galili
CTGCAAGAGTAGCCAGTGCTCTTAACTGCTGAGTCATCTCTCCAGCCCCCAAAACCCATTCTTATAACCACAATCTGTGGCATCCAAGACAGACTGGTATGATCAGCCCAGGGGGGGGGGTAGTATGTGAGCCCTTGTCCTTAGTCTGAGTGCCAGCATGACCTAGAGAGAATAAGAAGTTAGTTATTAGCTGTGGGACTTGGCCAGTGGTGATGGACAAGAGTAAATAGAAGCATTCCAAGCAGGTGGTCATGCAGGGCGAAAAGGCAGAATCCACAAGATGAGCAGATTTTAGAAATAACCGAACTTACCTTATTTTGGTGTCTCCTAGATTGTTTTGTGCCAGAATAACATTCACAGTCAGGCTCATATGAGCAGGGTGGTCACCCACGAACTCATTCATGCATTTGATCATTGTCGGGCTCATGTCCACTGGTTCACCAATGTCAGACATCTGGCCTGCTCTGAGGTGAGTTTCATTGTAGAACATTCTGTGTTTGAACATTCTATTCAAGTATAATTCATTTGGCATATTCCTCTTCTTGCTGCCAAAGTTCTACCTTAGTATCTTTTTGGAATTGCTGTAAAT
>NW_008452881.1:0-589 GCF_000622305.1 Nannospalax galili
TATATCTTTCAGTTGCTTACTTTACTCTCAGAAGGGTTAAAACGCCACTGGTTTTCCAAAAGGAAACTTCTGTTTCCTAATTTATGCCTCTCTATCTCTCAACTGTCAGCAAGAATGCAGAAGGTCAGCTTAAGCTGCACCAATAGGTGTTTCATAAGCTAAATGGTGATAAAGCATTAGATCAGTCCCAAAGCCAGGGCAGAAATGGAAGTGAATACACGTTTCCAGCAAGCTGGTCTTCACAGGATGTAAATTACAGTCCTTCCAAGACAGAGGAGGCGTTCACTCAAGTCTCTCTGTGGGTTTTCATAGCCTTTGACTATTGTGTTTGAAGTAAAAGTTAATAAAAGTCCAGAAACAAATTTAAAAAGGTATGGGTACCAAGAGATTAATTCAAGAGTTTTCAGAGGAAGTGCCTTCCACCACTAGTGACCATGGAATGAGGGGAGCCTGGCTCCACATGCAGTCACAGGATCACCCTAATGCTGGGTCCCAGCCACAGTGCTGGAGCCCTGCCACCCCCACCCCCTCGGGAAGGGAAAACCTGAGCTGCTATTGGCTCCTGGCAGCAGGTAAAGCCCAGCCTCCA
>NW_008452882.1:0-589 GCF_000622305.1 Nannospalax galili
TGATTGGAGTTTGATCCTCAGGATCTACATGTGGCAAGAAAACTGAATCCTGTAAATTGTCCTCTGAGCTCTATACACATACTGTGTCATACCACACTCCCTCTCAAATAAATAAAAGCAATTAAAAAAATTAAAGTCAGTAGAGAGGCTGTTTCCTACTTTTCAAAACTTTTAAAGACAGGCTATGAAACATTTGACTATAAAAATCACATGAGGGCTGGGGAGATGGTTCAGAGGGTAAATTGCTTGTGGTGCAAACACGAGGACTTGAGCTCGGATCCCCATCAGTCATGTCAGAAGCCAAACATAGGGCATGTGCCTGTAATGCATTCAAAGTATTCAAAGACAGATACAGGTAGATCCTTGGAGCTTGTTGGCCAACCAGATTAGCCAACTGGTGAGCTCCAGGTTTAATGGGACAATCTGTCTCAAAAGGTAAGATAGTGGAATGATGCTGACCTCTGACCTTCTTTCTAGGTTCATGCACACGAGTGTACACATATGTATACACCACACTACACTACACACATACACACAGACACAATATCAGATGGAACTCACTGGGCGTGGCTGTACACAGGCCTTTAAT
>NW_008452883.1:0-589 GCF_000622305.1 Nannospalax galili
TATCTATGTCACTGCATATCAGGAGTATGCAACTTGCCTTTTGATATTGCTTTGGGTCTCAGAAAAGTATTTGCATATTTGAATAGTGTTGAGGATCTGAAAAATGACGGAGGCATGCTGAAGTTGAAATGAATTACTTTTGCATTATGAGACAGGCTTGAGCCTCTGTAGAAGAGGATTGCACTGTTATGGCTTGAAGGCCTAATATCCTTCATAGGATTATGTGTTTCAACACTTGCTCTTCAGCTGGTAACTCTGTTGGGAAGGTCGTAGAGCCTGTAGGAGGTAGAGGTACACTGGAAGAAGTGAGTCACTGAGAGTGGGCTTTGAAATTGTATAGCCTGGACCCACTTCCTCTCCACCCTCTGTTTCTTGACTGTGGATACTCTATGATCAACCTTCTTGTGCTTCTGTTGCCTCATGATGGACTGTATTCCTCCAAACTATAAGGCAAAGCAAACCTTCCTTCTCCTAAATTGTTTCTTGTCAGGTATTTGGTCACAGCAACAACAAAAGTAACTAATAAGGAAGGGATTCAGATTCTGCTTTTGTGCACAGCCTCTACTTGTCCTTACCTTCAGTGCTCCTC
>NW_008452884.1:0-589 GCF_000622305.1 Nannospalax galili
AAAAAAAAATTGACAATTTTGCACGTGTATACTGAGTTTGGGTATTTTCACCCTCTTTTACCACAATGTTGTCTACCAATTAAGCCTTCTATCGTCCCCAAAATTAAACACCTACTTTGATGTATTTATTTTTTACCCTATGGTGGACAATCTTTTACTACCCCCAAGGACAGTCAGGGACTCAGGGGCTCAGCTTCTACCTGTGAAAGGGTCATCAGATCAGGAATAGAGGAAGGATTTCTTTAACTTGTACATCTCCCACATCATCTTATCAGTCAGAGTTCTTGTAGAATGTTTTGAATTGTGCTGCATAAAGTCCATGCTTAGATAAACCATGTAACGCACTCCTTTAAAAGATTCAGATATATTAAAGCCATTGCAAACATGGTATGTATTATGAGTTCTTTCCCTTAGTTGACAAAATAACCACCTTTTGTTTTCCGTCCATCTGTCTAATATAGACAGTGCAGTTTCAGTGAGCAGTTTGGGGGTTTTCTGAGTGTTCTACTTCATTATTTTGTCATTTCTGAAGACCAACCATTTTAAATGTACACATAGACACACACATAGATACAAAGGCACACACACA
>NW_008452885.1:0-589 GCF_000622305.1 Nannospalax galili
GCTTTGGTCAGTGTTTCTATCACAGCAACAGAAAAGTAACTAATACACCACTCATCAAAGAAGCTTCTTTTACAACAGAGAATATTACAGAGTTCCACAACTGGTCATAGATAGCTGAAGATTACATAACCTTTCTAGAAATTAATCTCTTTTTTTCTTTTTCATAAAATTAAAAAAATATTAAGTCAGCTGCCATACATTTCCCTTAAATACCTGGCTTAACCCAAAACAGAATTGAATTTTTGAAAGGTCAGCTTGATAGAATTATCCAAATGAGAATTATACATTTAACTAGTGTTACTTATTATGTGAAAAATCACAGCATTGAATAGTAAGCAATTAATCATAAGCTAAAGCTATACGAGTAAGAATGTACTGATTGATTATTCTATTAAAACCTTTAAAATTTTATTTTTACTCAGTGACATGATGAGGTGCAAATAAAGAGTTAGCAGACACAAACTTATTAGGTACATCATGTATTGGTTTCTGTTTTTTTTGTGTTGTTTTTGCTTTTGGGAGTGTTGGGGATCAAATCCTGAGCCTCGAGCCAGAACTCTAGCATTGATATATACTTGGAGTCCATATC
>NW_008452886.1:0-589 GCF_000622305.1 Nannospalax galili
GGGTTGTGTTTGCCATCACCTCTCCCTTTCTCTGAAACAAGTGACAGAAAAACACTGCCTTCCAGAGGGGATTTTGCTTTTTCAAATGACCTCTAGGTGTCAGGCTTGAGAAGCAGCTCAGAGCAGATCCCGCTGCCTCTGGGCTCCCTGGAGCGGCTGCTGTTGGCCGAAATCGAAGCTTCCTGTTCTTACCTTCTCTACCTCCTGTGCTTCCATTCCAGTTCTAAGTAAGGGAATTTGTCAGACACACCTTTTTAATATTTTTATGTCTTTTTATTTTATGCATACGAGCGTTTTGCCTCCATGCATGCGCACCCATGAATACAGTACCTGAGGAGGCCAGGAGAGGGCGGTAGAGCTCTTGGAACTGGTGTTGCAGATGACTGTTCGCCACCATGTGGGTGCTGGAAACTAAATCTGGGTCCTCTGTAGGAGCAGCCAGTGCTCTTAGCTGCTGAGCTCTCTCTACCCCTGGAACATGCCTTTTTTTATTTTAAAATATATTTTTTAATTTTTATTTTATGTGTAGGCATGTATAGCCTGCATGTAGGTAAGTGCACCCATGCTGTGCAATGCCTGCGGAGGACAG
>NW_008452887.1:0-589 GCF_000622305.1 Nannospalax galili
ATATATATATATATCCATGATAACTTTTATTTAATTTCTTTTTAAATTTTACTTTTTATCTGTATGTGTGTGCTCATGAAGTCCAGAGGGCATCAGATTCCCTGAAATTGGGGTGACAGATGATTCTGAGCCTCCTGGTGTGAGTGCTGAGAACTGAACCCAGTATGTCTACAAGAGCAGGAAGGACTCAACTGCTGAGCCATCTCTCCAGCCTCTTATTAATTGCTTTTATGTGGAACAAAACTCAATGCTCTCTGAAAATTACAAAAATAATTGTGTAACAAAATGTTCAGTCACTTCAATTTACCTTCTTTGCACTTGTAATTATACTATTCTTGGAATGTCTTACTTAAGATACTTATGTGTGTGTCTATGTGAATGTAAACATATTAGGATAATTTTTTAAGTTACTCTAAGGTATTACTTTGTAGGGCAGATTGCCCATCTGCCTGTGTTCTCTCTCTCTTACCTCACTACTACCGCCTCCTTTTGAAATACAGCTTTTCCAAAGTCCTTGTCTTGGCCAAGTTTATGTAACATTTAAATCTAAAAACCATTGGCTGAAAAACCAAAACCAAAACCAACTACA
>NW_008452888.1:0-582 GCF_000622305.1 Nannospalax galili
CTCTCTCTCTCTCTCTCTCTCTCTCTCTCTCTCTCTCTCCCCTTCCTACGTACAAATGAAAATAAAATCAGTCCTGCCAGGAAAGCACCCCATGCTTTTCCCACCATTATGAACTCCATCCCTCTGGAATCATAATATAAAACAAACCTTTTCTTCCTTAAGTTACTTTTGGTCATGATAGTTTCTTGAAACAACAGAAAAGTAACAAATACACCCAGTTTTGAGGGTGAACTGTAGGTTGAATATATGATAATACAAAGTAAAAGCAGTGAACATTTATTTAACGCTTAAACAAGTCCATCAGGAAATGAAAACTTCATCAGATTTGCAATTTCATAAGGAGAAAAACCTATCCTGCAGCCATAGTAGGCATGCAGTAATTACTTTGATAAGATAATTATTACTGTGAACTTTCTCATAGGAGCAAAAAATTAACTATGCTTTGCATATCGGCTGTGCTAAATTCAGCATGGGCAGCCTGAAGGAGATGAGCAGTGCCACCACTAATAAAAGCTATAGGAAGAGCCGCATGTTTTTGACTAGGCAGAGAGAGAGAGAGAGAGAGAGAGAGAGAGAGAGAGA
>NW_008452889.1:0-589 GCF_000622305.1 Nannospalax galili
TCCTACTTCTGTCTACTGAGTGCTGGGATCAAAAGCTTGTGGCCCCATGCCTGACTCCACACTAGCTCTTTCTGGACGATATACTTCCACTTACTCAAGGCCTGGGAAGTGTGTTTAAAACACTCATGGTTTGCCAAAATCCACCAGCCAAGTTCTGCAGGGACACAGATCTCCTGTTTTCCTTAGCAGCCTGTGATACTGAGCTATCTGCTCAACAGTCTATTTGCTATGCTGTTTAATTCAGCTCTTTAATATAGATGTTAAGCCTACTGATTCTGTGATATAGGGAGATATGAAATCTTTTATTTTGATAAGTCTCAGACAGGACTTTATTATGTTACTTAAAAAGTGAGAATTGCTGCTTCCAAATTGGTTTTGACATCGATTTTGAGAACTATGAAATAACATCAGTCAAGGAGATTGGTGATGCTTTTCCCAGGGTGGCAGTCACCCCTGATCCCTATTGCTGACAAGAAAGCACTTTCAGATAGATGGTCCCCAGGGACTCTGAGCATAGTAACTATAAGAAGCATGTTATGGACATTACTTTGTGAAGAACAGAAAATGCAGAAGAACTCAAGGAAGGAAA
>NW_008452890.1:0-589 GCF_000622305.1 Nannospalax galili
CAACACGGGCCGCCATCATAACCAAGGAAGGCATTGGAAAAGGGTGGCCTTGCAAAGGTTGGAGCCAAGGTCCCTGGAGAGCCCTGGACAACGGTTTCTACTTGAAGAGGTGAGTCGGGATTTAGCTAAAGAATGGGAAAGCATTCCAAGGCCAGACCTACAGGTTTCAGCATGGTAGGGAACCAGCAACTCTTTTGACGTGACTTGCATGTCTGCTGCTGTGACTGGTCCCCGCTGTACTGTTGTATCTTGACTACATGCATGGAACTAGATAGCCTGTTCTTTTTGCTAATGATTGCTTTAAGCAGTCACGTTGGGCTCTGAGAAAGCAGAACACTGAAAACTGATGAGCCACTGGGAGAGTCTGACTTAGAGTTATTTTCTTCAGGGAAGAGCTGAGCATCTTCAAGAGGTTCAGTCAGTGATGAAATGAATATTTCTGCACTGAGCAGCAGATGTCACAGACCTGTTTGCCAAAACCTATCACATCTTTCTTGCACACTTTAGAGATAAAGACTATATATCTGAGTTCCTTTAAAAGTGAGGCCAACTGATGCCAATATGAGTGGAATGGGTTAAAGTATATGAT
>NW_008452891.1:0-589 GCF_000622305.1 Nannospalax galili
ATTATCTGGGTGTTTCATCAGCTTGAGAAAGGGCAAGTGCATTTGCCCTTGTCTTGGGCTTGTAAAATCTACAACAGGTTCAGTGTCTGTATGTTCTGTTGGCACATGTATGTCTGTAGGTAGTGTGCATTCAGGTGTTCCTGAGCTTCAGACCCACACCCTGGATGTGTGTCTCTATCATCCATATGCCTTTCTTAATCCTTGCCTATTGGTCTAAGAGCCAAGTCACTTGACTTCAAGCTCTTCTGTCTCCTGAGAATGTGAAACCTTAATGGAGGCACTGGAAGTCAAGGTTAATGAGCCTCAGTTATCTGATAGCAGAACACTGGGAAGGGGACTAACAGTTCCTGGGGTCAGAGAGGCCATAGTTCTCTTGATTGGGACTTGAGTAGATTTTTCCCTTTCTTCCATCCTCTGAGCATGCTAACTCCATTCAATGGATGATCTTCTTGGTCATGTCCTCCAGAGCCCACTTCTATTGCTTACAAACGAAAGAGTCGCAATGCACACAGAGCTGCAGGGAAACTGCACTGGGTGCAAGGTTAGGGATTTTAGTCATCAAGGTGCAGGGGAAACTTCAATACCAATG
>NW_008452892.1:0-588 GCF_000622305.1 Nannospalax galili
AAAAAAACACAACAAAACTCAGCTGTGGGTGAAACTTTACAGTGATGTGCTGCTTACCGACTTTGAAACCAGAATATTAGAGAAAAACCAATAAAGAGCAAAGAATGTGCTAGATAAGAAACACAACAAGATAGGGCTAAATGGAAAAGAGGAATTTCTCTGGGCCTTCTTTATGCTTCCAAGTTGCAGTCTAGAAATGGAAAATTCGAAGGAAGAGATATGGTCAGGCATTAGTAATTAGACTGTCTTGACACACACTTGGCTGGGATTGTGTGAGGTTCTAGTACGGTCCTCTCAAAAAATTAAATCAGAAAAATTTTAAACACATAATTAGGGACTGGAGAGATGGCTCAGCGGTTAAGAGCCCTGGCCCAAACAACACTCCCAGCTGCGTACCAAATAGTCAACCCCATCAGGCTGTGGAAGATTTTTTCAAACCCAAACCACAACTGGTACCTTAAAATCTGAATTTAAACTGTCAAGTTAACACCTGGCAAGGTGGCACACGCCTTTAATCCCAGCACTCGGAACAAACAGGCAAGCAGATCTCTGTGAGATTGAGGCCAGCCTGGTCTACATAGTGAGTAT
>NW_008452893.1:0-589 GCF_000622305.1 Nannospalax galili
GCCAGGCATGGTGGCTCACGCCTTTAATCCCAGCACGTGGGAGGCAGAGACAAGTGGATCTCTGAAAAAAAATACCATTGTTTTAAAGATTTATTTTATTTTTGATGGGCATGGTAGCTTATGCCTTTAATTCCAGTACTCTCGAGGTAGAAGCAGGAGAATCTCTGCGTTTAGGGCCAACCTGATACACAAAGCAAGTTGCAGGCCAGTCAGGGCTATAGTGAGACTTTTTTAAAGATTTATTTTTAAAGTTATGTGTCTTTGAACTGCATTTGAGTTCAGGTGCCTTTGGAAGCAGAGAACTGAGATCCCCTGGAGCTAGAGTTACAGGCGGTTGTAAACTCCTGTGTGAATACTGGGAACTAAACTCAGGTCCCCTACAAGAGCAGTGTATGCTTTTAACCATGGAGCCCATCTCCCCAGCCCCTTAAAATTTATTTTTTGAGAGAGAACTTTATTCTGTAGCCAAGGCTGGCTTTGAACTGAAGCCTTTGCTATACAGATATTGGGATTACAGGCAAGAGCCTAATTTAGAAATCTTGATGATGCCCTTTTTTTTGGTTTTTTGAAACAGGGTCTCCCTATAGCC
>NW_008452894.1:0-589 GCF_000622305.1 Nannospalax galili
AACAGACAGTGCTTTATTGTCAATGTGGGAATAGCAACCTTTAAGTGGGATAAAACAGACTGCCATGTAGGAGTTAAATGATCAGGTTTGAACTCTGGTAGCAGACAGATGTTATCAGAGCACTTATGCAGCTGTGAGAACTGTTGCAGCTCAAAAGTTCTAGGGCTTTGGGTACCAGCGGAGAACAGTCCTTTGCAGAGCAAGTCGAGGTCACCAACAGGATAACAGGGACTGCAGCTCTATCTCCAGCAAGTCTGGAAGGCTGGAGGCAGCTGCTGGGACAATTTCCTTTTATAGCCCCAAGGAGTCTTGGAAGCTGAAGCAGGAGTCAGACCCTCTTTCTGTAGTCACTGATGGGATCCTAGAGACTGGCTCCAGCTAGCTTCCTTCCCAGGGCAAAAGCTTTGGGGGCAGAGAACCTCCTTTGCCTCTGCCTCTTAGTGAGTTCTGAAAGTGAGTCTTTCCTCTCCAGTGAGTAGCCAGCTGGGAGCTGGGCTCAAAACTCTTCAAGCTTCTTCTTTCAAAGACAGCAGGAGCTCCTGCCCTCTCCCTCCTCCCCTCTGAAGTCTTCCTTCTCTCCCTCCATGGG
>NW_008452895.1:0-589 GCF_000622305.1 Nannospalax galili
ACACACACACACACAATTAAAAACTTTGTTTTTGAGCCTAGAGAGATGGGTAAGCAGTTTCCAAGGCAGCCATATCTAGGCACAACGAAATCCAATGAGCGTGATCCAACGTTCTCAACAAACAGGCACTGACCTTGGCCTTGGAACTGAAGAGAGAGCTGGGGAAAAGACGGATGGTGAAGGAGATGCGAGGTGATAAGACGTGGGTCTTCCTTTTTCTTTAAAGATAAATATCTCTCAGTAGTCTCTAGAGAAGATGAGCAGTCCCAAGTGGGTACAGACTGAACCTATTTGGAATTCCCCTTTATCTGAATCAAGCAGATAATATCAATCAACCAATTGGTTCCTGAACAAGAAGAGAAATGATGGTCACTCATTTCTGTAAGACTTGTGGAAAATATACTGTTGAATACACATGGCATAAAATTAACTGTTGCAACTCTTTCTAAGCACACACCCTCTGGTGATAAATATATTCACATGGTATAAGTGCTAAGTACATTCACTCAGCTAATTCCAGTTTTGGATCTTGCAAACCTAAGACTCCATAGTTGGTAAAGAGCACCTTCCTACTTACCCTCCCCTGCAG
>NW_008452896.1:0-589 GCF_000622305.1 Nannospalax galili
TTTTTTTTTTTTTTTTTTTTTTTAGCTTTTATGTACATGAGTGCATTGCCTGCTCGTGTGTAAGTGCACCCCGTGTCATCGAATGCAGGTGGAGGTAGAAGAGGGCCTCAGGTCCCCTGGAACTGAGGGTTATGGATGGTTGTAGCTACCATGTGGGTGCCAGAAACTGGCCTCAGGTCTGCTGCAAGAGCAGCCAGTGCTCTTAATTGCTGAACGAGCTCTCCAGTCCTCAGATTTCCATGTTGTAAGAAACCTTGCCACCAGGAGTAAGGCCTACTACAGTGCAGGCCCAGGAGCCAGACAGTCCCGGGTCAAAGCTTGGATCTTACTGCTCCACTTTAATTCTCTGGGTTCTTTGGTAAAGACTTAACCACCTTAGTCCATGAGCACAGCCTACCTAACCTTCCCCAGGATTCCACTGAACGTTTAGCCAACCTTATCAAATGAAATGGGTAATATTCTCCACAATTTCCTACCCAGATCCAGGTTTATAATAAAGCATTGAGCTCACAGCTGAGTTTTTATTGTTGTTGTTATTTTGATGAAATCAAACTAAAGCCCCCCCAGGTCAAAGTGGATTCAAACCAAG
>NW_008452897.1:0-588 GCF_000622305.1 Nannospalax galili
AACCCAGGTCCTCTGCAAGAGCAGCCAGTGCTCTTAACTGCTGAGTCATTTTTCCAGGCCCCATAATCATTTTTGTCCTTGGTTTTCTCAAATGAACTGAGACTCAGGTAGTCTGAAACACTGGGAAATGTATGTCATCAAGAATTAGAACTCACAATCCTAAGCATTCCAGGCTATTTTACTGTCCTGTTAGAAAATAAATTAATGCATATTTTTATTGATTACTGCATCTACATTTACATAAACTATATAAATAAAAGCAGAAATTTCACTTGTGCTAGGTAGATGGCTCTGTCAGTAAAGTGGTCACCTTACAAACATGAGAAACTGAGTTCAGGCCCCCAGCACCCACTTAAACCCCCAAGCATGATGGAATGTGTATATAATGCTTATGCTGAGAAGGCAGAGACAGAAGGATCTCTGGGGATCCCTGGCCAGTCAGTCTAGCCACATAGGTTCAGTGAGAGATCCTGACTCAAAAATGAGGTGAAGAGTAATTGAGGAAGACACACACCATCAACCTGAGTCCATAAGCAAGCACACACACAGACATACACACGCACACACACACACACACAGAGACACACG
>NW_008452898.1:0-589 GCF_000622305.1 Nannospalax galili
ACTGAGAACAAGAGTGGCCCAGTACTGCCTCAAGTCATACAAAGAATGACCCTTGCTTGTCTTCAAAGCTGAGCTCCTCCATTCATGTTATCCTTGGTTAAGGTCCAGCATATTATAAATAGTCCCCCGAATGTACCGCCGTTGGTTCTACTATCGGAGTCGATCAGAGCTAGGAGTGTTGTACTGGAGCAGACTGACAGACATGGAAGAACTGAAACACAGAAGGCAAGTAAGCAAAACGATGGCACAGGAGCTCCCTGCAGGACAATCGCATCTGGTCCCCTGGCCAGCCTCTTCCTGTGCCCAGTCATTGATATTTGAAAAAGTTTTTTCTTTAACAAACACATCCCATTTTCCGCTTCCCTCTTCTTTCTGTGAAGCAGCAGCCAGCTTTGTGGTTCATTCTTCAGGAAACTAGCTAGAGTGTGCCAGGAAGATTGCAACTAAGAACCACAGAGTTCTCTTTCTTACAAAATCTGTAAACAAAGACGCGACCTGTGCCTTTTGACTTGCAGCATTCTTTTTTTTAATACATTTAAAAAAATTTTTATTTATTATTTTTATTTTATGTGTATGAGTGTTTTGCCTG
>NW_008452899.1:0-589 GCF_000622305.1 Nannospalax galili
GTCACTCTTCCTTTTATTTCACACGCACAATTTTATCTTCAGGGCCAGAAGCCTGCACTGACAGTTTGACTTCCATCCTTGTTAGGAAGACATGTCCTCCTTGACTGAGTAGACAGAACACCGACACTGCTCTTCAGAGCTCTCATGTCCTCATGGCCCATTCCCAATCTCTCCTCTGGGCACTGGTTCTTGCTTGGTCTCCTCACCTCTTTTTTCTTCCCTCCTCCGTCAGGTTACACCCGGCCTTGCAGACCTTGTAGGTTTGGGCTTCCTTTGTGTTCTTAGCCTCAAATTCCAGTGGAACCTCTCAGCCTAAAGCAGTTATTACCGTTTCTGTAGGATGTGGTTAGTCCAGCAGGCTTCAGTTACCCCTTGTAGACCTCCAGACCTTGCTGTGGTGAGGGGGGAGGACCCTGGCCATCACTGCCTGGGATGGATGACTAAAACAAAGCACATGACCCAAATTAGCCAAGGAAGGAACAAGGACAGATGGAAAGAATTTCCTTCAAACAAATAAAAGTTTTTTTGGAATCTTCTTTTATGATTCAACTCTTCTGTTCCTCAGCGAAAAGTTAAAGTCAAGAAAAGG
>NW_008452900.1:0-589 GCF_000622305.1 Nannospalax galili
TTTTTCATGCTTTTTTCCTGAGCTGTACAATTCTTCAACTTTATTGTCCAGTTTTGATCTGTTTTCCACTTCATTCATTCTGTATTTGAGACTTTTTCCTGTCATTTAAAATTGGCTTATTGAGTTTTTCACTTCCTTTTTCATTTCAGCCTGAATTTTCATCAATATTTCTATATCTTTTGTGAATTTAGTCAAAAATTTATCCCTATATTATTTTATTTCTTTGAGTTGTTTATGTCTTCCTTAAATTCTTTGGATTCTTTTATCATATTTATAGTTGTTCTTTTAAACTCTGTGTCATGGGTTAACTCTAGATAACTCTCATTGTAGAACTCGTCTATAGGACTGGTAGTGTTTGGTGGGAACATATTAATTTGGTTTTTCATATTAATTTTTTCATTGTGGTTTTCACATATGGATTTCTTTTGTTGCTTGTGATTCTAGTATGAGACTCAAACCTTCCATTGTTGAGTTGAAGTCTGATTCTGTTTGTGTTATTGATTTACTTGTTTGCTTTCTGATTGGGTATGAAAAGCTGGTCTAAGCTTCAAGTTCTTTCTTTCTTTCTTTTTTCTGTCTTTTTGAGAAA
>NW_008452901.1:0-589 GCF_000622305.1 Nannospalax galili
GGGCTAGTAGTGTAGACCACCACAGGACCTTGGGCTAGTAGTGTAGACCACTGCAGGTCCTTCGGCTAGCAGTGTAGACCACTGCAGGTCCTTGGGGCTAGTAGTGTAGAGCACCGCAGGACCTTGGGAGTCTGCAATATGCTAAGTATAGAGAGACAGCAAAAAATGTCGGAGTTTTAATTAATGTAACAATTTCATGTTTGCTAAGTCCTAAAACGTGTGGACTGGTATTCTGTATACACTTGTTCTTTCGGTTTTTGAGACTCACAAGAAGCTACAAAAATATACATAGTCTGCGCTCCCTTCACAGACTCTCCACATAATACCACCTTACTAAAGTGCAATCCTCAAACCAGAAAGACGACACTGGCCTATTACTGTTACAAAATGCAGGCCTCACTTAGGTATCATCTCTATGTGTAGTGATGGCTGAAGTGTTGGTGGAGGTGGAATGTAGTTCTACTCAAGTTACAGTGTATGGTGTAAGCACCAAGACATTCAAAACTGCATTCACCACATAGAACTGTCCCTTTTTTTTAAGTCTTTTTGAGACAGGGTCTCCCTGTAACCCCAGCTGGCCTGGAACTCA
>NW_008452902.1:0-588 GCF_000622305.1 Nannospalax galili
TTGAATCACCGCTGTGTCAGGACTGTCCCCTTCAGCCTGTGCTCTTTGTGAATGTAGCCAGTGGTAACCTAGCCTTTGGCAATCATTTGTTAATTCAGTACACTTATGTTAAGTACTTTATCTTTGCTGCAAATAAGGGTCATCAGTTATAAGGAATTGAACTGTAATTCTGCTTGGAAAGTGCTGTTTTGTTTTCCTAGTCTGAGCACTGGTTTGAAAGTTAACTCCGAGTTGTTTCATGTGGCTACATTTTTATCTATTCAAGGGAGCCACTGACTGACTGTAACCCCTCTTCCCTTTTGTTTTACCCTGGAGGCAAGCATTCCTTGGTTCGGTTCTGTGCAGAACTCTAGGCTCAGGCACTTTCCTCAAGGACTTTGAAGACAGTACAGCACCATCTTCTAGACAAAGTTAGACATTGCCAGCCTCCTGCTCTCCTTCCTGTCGTCCCTGTTTCCCTCCCCCTTTGCAGGTAATCTATGTGACCTCTGGTTGCTTTAAAAAGTTTGCCTCTTGCCGCCCGGCATGGTGGCGCAAGCCTTTGATCCCAGCACTTGGGAGGCAGAGGCAGGCAGACCTCTGTGAGTT
>NW_008452903.1:0-589 GCF_000622305.1 Nannospalax galili
GCAAGAGCAGCTAGTGCTCTTAACTGCTGAGCCATCTCTCCAGCCCCCAGGGGGCTTTTCTTTAGCACAAGCTCTAAATGTGGCCTGAGCATGGGAGTGGATAGCTACTAATGGTTGGCTTGTTGGTTAAGGAGTGTGAGCATCTAGTGCTAGTGCTAAGCTGTTGTGTAGAAGCTGGTGATAATCCAGATGTTGAAGTGCTTCCACTCTGATCCATAAATAATGGTCCCCGCCTCACCCTCTAACTGCCCTGCTCCAGTTCAGTGTACAGTTACATAGTATGCACTCAGATTAGTGAATACATCCTTGTGCTACTTTGGGTTTGCTTTCTGTCTTTGTGCCTGGTCCTATCATCACTCCTATTTTTGGTAACTAAGTTGTTTCTAATGTATTCTGTAGTTTTCTTATGGTTTCTCTTGCTGCATGTCTTTGAGTCCATTTCTGAATGGTGGTGGACTTAGTAACTAAAGTTAACATCTTCAGGTCAGTACCAAATTAAGTAAAATAGCACACAAAAAGTTTACTCCTTGGGATTAGAGAGATGGCTCAGTAGTTAAGAGCACTGATTGCTCTGGCAGAGGACCTGGGT
>NW_008452904.1:0-589 GCF_000622305.1 Nannospalax galili
TTTGTCACGGACCAGCACCTCCCGTGCAATGGCCCTTGCCTAAGATTAAGGCGCCCCATGCCAATGATGGGTAAGATCTCCTCCTGAGAGTACTCCTAACACAGGAAGTGCACATGGCCAGGTGCACTGTCCAACAAGGGGCAAGGCTCGGTCAGAGAGGAGACAACCTAAGACAGGCTGGGATGCTCCACTCAAGGAGGAAGGCTAGCCGCCTCCCCTCAGGGCATCGCCTAATACGGGTAGGCCATGATTAGCCTGCTAAAAGAAAACGGGGAGATGTGGGAGCCATGGATGGCCCTGAAAAGATGGCGCTGAGGGGAAGCAAATGGAGAGTGGCCTGACTTGTTTTGAAAAGACCTTGATTGGCTAGAGGACTCTTTTCCATTTCTGGGGGGGGTGCATGATCAGCGCGTGATCACCGTTGATGCCTATGAGGAGCTATCCGTGTGACTGGCTGACCTTTAAGCTGATTGGACTCAGTCGGGGGAGAGGGTTTTCTAGGGGATTTCCAAGCTGCAGTTACTGCCTTTAAAAGCTCTGGGACTCCTACAATAAACGAACTCCTGCTTGACAAGATTCCCTGTCGCGT
>NW_008452905.1:0-589 GCF_000622305.1 Nannospalax galili
GTGAAAGAGCATATTCTAGTTCAAAAGACCCACAGATATCTATTTTACTAAAATTGAATATAATTTTCTTTTTGAGATAGGGTTTTGCATGTGTCTGAGGTTGGCCTGGACTAAGTATGTAGCCCAGGCTAATCTTGAACTCATGGGATTTTTGCCTTTGCCTCACAAGTGTTAGTATCACATGTATGTTTCACCATGACCAGTAGATTAATTGTTGCTGAAAAAAAACCCTCATTGAATGATGAATGGGTTATAGAAGAAATTAGGGGGGAAATTGAAAAGTTTCTTAGAATCAAATAAAAATGAAAACACAACATATCAAAGTCTATTAGATACAGTAAAATCTGTTCTAAGAGGAAAACTTACAGCTATAAACACATACATTTAAGCAATCATTAAAATCTCAAGTAATAATATACTTCAAGGTCTTAGAAAAGCTAAGGATAAATGAAGCCAAAATAACTAGATCAAAAGAAACAATAAAGATCAAGATAGGTATTAATTAAAAGAATAATATAAGCCAGGCATGGTGGCACATGCTTTTAATCCCAGCACTCGGAGGCAGAGGCAGGCAGATCTCTGTGAGTTC
>NW_008452906.1:0-589 GCF_000622305.1 Nannospalax galili
AGAGACAGAGACAGAGAGACAGAGACCCCTGTGGTCATGTGGCACTCTGGTCTGCATTAGTTATTTTTCTCATTAGTGTGACAAAATGTTTGATAAAAGTAATTAAGAGAGGGAAAGTGTTTGGGCTCACAGTGTGAGGGTACAGTCCGTCATGGTGGGAAAGGCACCTTGGCGGGAGCGCTGGTCACATGGCATCCCCAGTCAGGAAGCAGCTAGAAACAAATCCTGGTGCTCAACTGGTGCCAGAGTCCATGAGACGGCACTGCCCACATTCAGGGTGGGTTAAGCCTCTCTGGAAACTGCCTCACACACTTGCCCAGAGCCATGTTTCCTAGGCAGTTCTAAATCCTGTCAAATGAGATTAACCATCACAGGGGCAGAGGGAAGCAGGGCGTGTGCCGGCCTTCAGTGCTGTCTGACAGCTATGCTCAGGCTGATGCCCTCCAGGATGAACTTCTTTTCAGTTGCTGTGCTACAGTTTCACATGGCTGTTGCCATCAAGTACCATAAACTGGGTGGTTTTAAAAAAAGAATTTTTAGGCTGGGTGTGGTGGCGCACGCCTTTAATCCCAGCAGTTGGGAGGCAGAG
>NW_008452907.1:0-589 GCF_000622305.1 Nannospalax galili
GGCTTTGGGAAAGATGAAAAGTGTATAAAGAAGCGTGCTTTTGAAAAATATAGATGTCAGGAGGAAACACTGGTGTGGGTAAGTAGATGCAGATTCAGTTTCAGAGTGTGGTGAAGAGAGGAGGTAGGTCTTTTATGTAATGAAGAGTTTAATGAGACGTGAACATTTGGGGGTAGGTGTCATGGCATATTACTTATCTTTTGCTCACGATGAGTTGCCCCCAAACATAGCACTTCAAAATGACTATATACTTATTATTTCACAGGCTGTGTAAGTCACGAATCTATGTGTAACCCAACTCCTCCTCTGGGATTGGGCCTTTCACAGGGCTGCACCCATCTCAACATTTGCCTGAAAAGGGTTTCCTTATTGACTCGTTCATGTGTTTGTTGGTAGGGTCCCATTCTTTGTGGGTTGTTGGATACACGCTCAGGTTTTTGTGAATCCTTTGGATCTTTGCTAGGCTGACATCTCCACTGGGTAGCTAACAACATGGGAGAGCACCAGAGAGGATGTCAGCAACAAAAGAAAAGCTGGCGTATTAGTCACTTTTCTGTTGCTGTGATAGAAACACTGACCCAAGAAATTT
>NW_008452908.1:0-589 GCF_000622305.1 Nannospalax galili
AAGATGTATCAATGCCCATTGCATCTGGTCACTCTGCACAGGGCCTCTCGGGCTGACCAGAGGGTGGTGGTTCCTCCTGTGGTCTACAGTGCAAGACTGTCACTCCTCCAAGTGTGACCCAGTTGTTGCCAGAAACAATTGGCAGGGAACCCTCTTTCTATAAAGTCTTTGCGGTACAGTTTCTGCTTTCACCTCGAGTGTCAAAATAGCGTGGCCATCTCCCTCAGGGAACACCACAAAATGGTTTTAAGGTCCAAAACCCCCAGATGTGGATGTGGAATTGTTGCGACCATCTTATTCCAGCACTGAGGCGTCCTCCAGGCTCCAGGGACCTCACAAAAGTCTTTAATTCCCACCAGTACCAGAAGGCACAGAGGCAGGGGATCCTTCCTGCATGTCTGTCAGGGTTTGGATCAAGTCCTTGCAAATGATACAGTAGAGCTTGATTTTCTGGCCTTCCTGTCAGAGATGGAGCTTTCCCACCCATTCCCAGTTCTCAGCTTGAGTTTAGAATGTCATCTGGCCCCGTCTTCGGAAGCATGTGAAATGCCTCCTGTATACAGGGTCCCTGGAAATGGAGGGACGTGGA
>NW_008452909.1:0-588 GCF_000622305.1 Nannospalax galili
GATAGATAGATAGATAGATAGATAGATAGGAGAAATAGTGATAGATGAATGAGGGCGTTAAGTAGAAAGACCACAGTTAGAACACCAGATCTTCATATATAACGGTGTGCTGTTCATCTCTCTGTGCCTTGTCTTCTTCTGTGGTAAACCAAACATAAGACTCAGAGAGTTCTGTGAGGATTCAGTGAGGCGATGCACATGACACGTGATGTACTTTGTCAACTGCAAATCCATTTAATAATTACCTTTTTGGTCCACAGAATTGGTTACTTTTTTATGTTCCATTTGCCTATTGCTGAATTCCTCACATTTGCACAATAGAAAAAAAATATGTGAGTGTCATTTTGTACTCAGCTTAGATATTTGTGTACTGGTCAACCTCAGGGAACACTTGAATAGCACGGCTTGTTATTGCTCCCAACATTGGATGTCACCTTCTATGCGAACCCTCACACTTTGAGGTATTTTATCAATATCAACTGACTCTGTCCTTTCAAAACCCTTATGGAAATGAGGGAACAGACGAGGATCTAAAGTGCACGGAGAAGCATCCGCACCAGAAGCACCATAATAAGGTAGGGACTCGAC
>NW_008452910.1:0-589 GCF_000622305.1 Nannospalax galili
TGTGGTAACGGACTTTCCCTCTGCTTCCTACACTGACACCCTGTCCTGTGCAGCTCACCATGGTTTCAATATGCTGTACTAGGATTCAAGGAGCAAACGACTGAAGAGGTCCCGGCTTAGAAAGGTGAACTCTGATATACTGTTACTGGGAATTCAAGTTACTAATGTTATCAACATTGGATTTAAGGCTTGTTCACAGGAGGAAACACATGCCTAGTACTATAAATCTGGCCAAAACCCCATGGTTGGGGAGTACCTATGTCTCAGGGGTGAACCTAGTACTATTATTTTGCTAAATGGACACAGTCTCAAACTGTGCTCTAAATTCGTACCTCTTACCCATACATTAGTGCAGTTATCACCAAAGAAGATTCTTCCTGCATTGAACGGTGGTTAATGCAGGAATTCCCAACTACTCAAAGTGCAAAGAATTAGTATCTGTGGAGTGCTCAGCTGCAAATGGGACATTATATCACACCCCATCTCTGAAGGTTGAGAGACAGTCCCATAAAAGGGGGCAGAAAGATTACAAGAGCCAGAGGTTGGGGAAGACTGGACCAGAACTGGTCATGACAAGACCACTACACTC
>NW_008452911.1:0-589 GCF_000622305.1 Nannospalax galili
CCTGGCTGGCCCAGGAAAGGGTGGGGCTGCTTTCCCACATAACTGTCTCCTCTGTCATGGCACCTTTATGTTCAGGAGCTGACAGCCCACCTCCATCTCCCAATGACACACAAGTCACCACAACTGCCAGAGCTCAATAACAATTGTGAAAATTAAAAAGTGTATGTAGTTCAAATACAGAAAACATAAACTGGCTTTAAAAATAAGATTCAACTCTATCCCATTACCGTTTGCTGACTCTGTTATACTTCAAGTCTGACCTCAGAAACCTACCTCTTTTGATTTTTCCTCTCTGGTAAATCTTCCAAACTTTTCTATCATTTCAGCCACAAATATAACATCCATTTTGTCAGAAAAGTTGGCTGCCTCCACAGTATAAGCCAGCAGCTGCCGAGCTGTTGCCACAGCATTTGTGAGATTGAGGGGCATCTACGGACAAAAGGAAACAGAACACTTTAGAAAATGTGTAACAAAATGCTGACTTTCTAACTGCATTTCAAAACATGGCAATGAATTAAAACTAAAATCATCATCAAATGGTTTTTCAAGCCCAAGAAAATTAGATTTTGATGGAAACTGCCATGAGAAA
>NW_008452912.1:0-589 GCF_000622305.1 Nannospalax galili
ACCAGACTGGCCTTGAAATCAGAGATCTGCCTGCTTCTGCCTCCCCAGTGCTGGGACTAAAGGTGTGAACCACCTTGCCCTGGCAAACTTTTTTTAGGCAGGGTCTCCTGTGGTTCCAGCTAGAACTCATTTTGTAGACCAGATTCTGCCCTACCTCTACTGCTGCCCTGGCCTCAGTCTCAGAGATCTGCCTGCCTCTGCCCCCAAGTACTGGGATTGAAGTGGTGGGCCACCTATTTTATTTTTATTACATTTAGTTGAGTGTGTGTGTCAGAGGATCTCTTTCCACCATGTAGGTCCTAGGGACCAAACTCAGGTGTCAGGCTTAGTGGAAAGCACCTTTACTTACACACTGGGCCATCTCTGGCCCAGAAGTTGTTAAAGAAAACAAAACCAATGGGGTGGGGCAGGGTAAAGACAAGGTCTTTATCTGTGGCTGGCCAAACTCAATCCTCCATGCCTTAGACTTCTGACTGCTGAGATAACAGGTATGCACCACCATGCCTGTATCAACGTCACTTCCAACCCCACCTCCGCCACTGGCTGGGGCTCTATAATTTTTTTTTTTTTTTTTTTTTGTTTTTTTTTG
>NW_008452913.1:0-589 GCF_000622305.1 Nannospalax galili
GAACACCAGCGCTCCACCAGCAAATGCTGGAATGAAAGTTCAAATGTGTAATGTACACTGTGTCGGAACCTGGGAGGAGAAGTCATGAGTCCGATGCAGAAAAAAATAGTGTAAGAAATACTGGATAAAAATTTTCCAAAGATGATCAAAGACAACCGAAGTGGAGATTGAAGTTTCAACATATTCCAAACAGAACCGTGCATCTAGCCTTCAGAAACTGCCAGTGTTTGAGTCCAGGAGGGAAAACGCTGTGCGCGCTCACATCCCTTTCACAGTGCTGCTGCGATGTAGTGAAACTTGCCTGGGTCTTGTTCCTTTAGCCACTTGTAGCTTTCTTATGTGTGTGACATGCCAGTGTTTTCAATATCGTATTAGATAATGAATAGCGGTTAGGAAATCTCTCTTCACACATTTAGTACAGATTACTTTTCCAATAGTCTTTTTTTAAAAGAAAATTATTCATTATTGTTATTATTTTTAACAGAGCATAAGGTAAGGGATTTTCATTTAACAACCGTCTTGCTTCTGGAAGGACTTTCTTTCATCCCTGCAGGGTTCCTTCTGTGCTTAAGGCTTTTTTTTTTTTTTT
>NW_008452914.1:0-589 GCF_000622305.1 Nannospalax galili
AAAAAAATGTCACCCTCTTTAAAACTCCTTGGAACTTAAGCCATGGGCAGTGCTTATGGAAATCAATCCTGGTCAACTTTAAGGTTAGAAGTGTGGTACTTTGATAAAGCCAGAACAACTATAATACTTCTCCATCCTAGAAGGATAAGGCATGAAGCTCACTACTAGCTCAGGGTGTCACAAGCACAATTGTAATGCTTGGAACCCAAACTTCATGGACATCTGAAGATGCTAAATTCTATAATTTCTCATAATTCTATCCCAGCCCTTGATCAATCAGAAGATGGACCCATGATACCTTAATCATGCAGCGTAAAAGCTCCTTAGCCCAGTGATTAGAATCTATATTCAAGGATCTGACACTCAGCCCTACCAGATTTCCATGCACCTTTGGAGAATATGTGATTTATCTGGCTCCCTGAGTTTCCCCCAATTAGATACTATACCCCATGAAACCCAACATGTGTTCTGCTTTCTGTGTGGCATCTTCACACATGAATCATCAATTTACAAAATGTATTTTACCATGGAAAGTTTCCTCAGATTTTCATAAGACATGCTATTAAATCTTTGAAGCTATTTGAACTTA
>NW_008452915.1:0-589 GCF_000622305.1 Nannospalax galili
CAGCCAAGATGGCGAATTCCTGCTGCCTCCTGGGCTTCCTATATATCTGTCCTTAGACACGCCCTCTCATCAATTGAAGCTGACTGATTGGGTGGGAGGGGTAACTGTCTTTTCCCTTGTCTACAGAGTCTCTTAGTGTTCAGATATTCAGCTGTTGTTTGTTCTTTCAGAGGACACATTTATCCAACAACCCTTTGTCAAATACCAGGGGACTGAAGTTGCATGTACTCATGTTTGGGTCTTCAGTTATGTTCCAGTGATCTACATGTCTATTTTTGTGCCAGCACCACTCTGTTTTTCTTACTATAGCTCTGTAATATAGTTTGAAATCTGGTATGGTAATTCCCCCAGTATTGCTCTCTGTGCTCAGGGTTTCTTGGCTATCCAGGGTCTTTTGTGCTTCCATATGACTTTTAGGATGGATTTTTCTAATTGTGTGAAGAATGTCATGGGATTTTGGTTGGCCTTGTTTTGAATCTGTAAATGGATTTTGGTAGATTGGCCATTTTCACAATATTAAATCTTCCAATCCATGAGCATGGGAGGCTGGCCTGTCCTCTGCTGTTTTCCACCAATTTCTTTCTTTAAA
>NW_008452916.1:0-589 GCF_000622305.1 Nannospalax galili
TTTTTTTTTTTACTAGAAACGTAGAGTTTTAAAAAGTAAGTACATCATATTTATCTAACATTTGACCCTGGCTTTGATAATTTTGCTTGTCAATGAACTGCGTTCCTTTAATGCTAACCTCAGGCTAGAAGCAATTTTGCTGACTACTTTACTGACATGAACGTGGCTTGGCCATAATCCAACTTCATGGTTAGATGTCTTTTGAGGAATATATTAGTGAAATGGAATCATTATTTGTCATAGAATTTTATGAAACATTTTCAAGACATCAAAGGATCTGGCATCTAAAATGACAAAAAATTAGTCTTTCATCAGTTATTAATGTAAAGGCAATCATTGCGTAACCAAAATAGGTAGATTTAAATAAAAGTATGTGGCTGAGACTAGGGATGCAGCTGGGTTGGTAGCATGCATGCCAAGAATGCACAAAGAAGTTCCATTCCCAGCACTGCATAAACCATGTGGCAGCACATGCCTGTAATCCCAGAACTCTAGATGTGAAGGCAGGAGATCAGAAGTTCAAGGTCACCCTTGACTATGTAGAAAGTTAGAGGCTAGTCTTGGATATGTGGAACTCTCACTCAAAAAA
>NW_008452917.1:0-589 GCF_000622305.1 Nannospalax galili
ATAAAGCTCAATCAATCTGACTTTGAGCTTCTTAACAAAAAGGGCCACAAGATAATAAAATGTTAGTTTTGATGGTTTACTGGCACAAATTGATGATAACTGACTATTCAATAGTGCCTGCCATGTTAGTCATTTGGGAAACTTCATTTGAGATGACAGGTGAATTGCATTCTGATTGTAAGCTTTTGATTGCATATTATATTTGAAGTTGAATAAATATCAAGTTTGAAAATGGTTATAAGCAAGTGTATAAAGTATTTGTTTACTCAAAAGAAAGGACCATAGGTCAACAAGATGGCTCAGTGCACAAAAGCACTTGCCGCCAGGCCTTACGACCTGAGTTAAATCCCCTGGACCCACGTGGTCGAAGGAAAGAACCAAATCTTACAAGTTATCCTCTGACCTTCAAATGTGACTTTCACACACAGAGATCTTCATGCGCACATGTACACACACATACAGAGAGACAGAAAGACAGAGAGATAGACATATCTTCACACACATGCACACGCACACACACACCCAAATAAATAAATATAATAAAAATTTCAAAAAAAGAGGGAGGGAAGGAAGGAAGGAAGGAAGGAAG
>NW_008452918.1:0-589 GCF_000622305.1 Nannospalax galili
CTCTTCTCAACGCCTCTACAGGCAGCCAGTTGGGGCTCCATGCTAACCTACGCTTTGAGCCATGGTCCTGAGCCAGGTGGGTCTTCTGAAGCCTAGAACATGGGCACTCAACATAAAGGAGGCTCCAGAGAACAGTGAGGAAATGAGCCACTCTTCCATCTAGTGACAGAAACTGGCCAGCAGAAACAGTGGCAAAATGCACTCTGGGTAGAGTCGCTCTCCTGGGTATGTGCCTTTCAAACCTTTGCTTTGCTTTTCTGTCTTTGTTTTGCTTTAGGACCCCTTGATTTCTAAGTGAGCCTCTCTTGGAGCAAGGCGGCCTGTGTAAAACAGCCGCACTGACTATCTGTTCATGGATGGAGCTCAGCAAAACCAGCTTCCTCCCTGGATTCCTTCTCAGGTAGTGTGACAGTGACAAGGGGACATCCAAGGGACCCAGACACCTTGTGTCTTTAGATTCCAGGACTCAGCACTAGAGCAGGGCCAGGGGGTTCCTGGTACCTGGAGAAAGGTGTCTCCTTAGTGTGAAGAGATACAGATGTCAAGGCCAAGATCACCCTGCATCCTGAGACCTGCACACAAGAGCTGT
>NW_008452919.1:0-589 GCF_000622305.1 Nannospalax galili
AGTTCCAGGACAGCTGGGGCTACAAGGAGACCCTGTCCCAAAAAGACAAAATACAAAACAAAACAAAACAAAAAACCTATTTCCTGAAGTGTAATTTATATGTAATTAAGTGAAGTACCCATTTTAAGCACTGGCTTGATGGCTTTATTATACTTCTGCTAAATCATCTTTATATTAAAATATTTACATCAGCCCTGAATACATGGAGGAATGTCATCATCACTGGGCTCACCCTGCTCAGTAGATATCCAATTTAGATATTCAACTGTTGTTTGATATTTGTGCTGTTTCTATTTTTGTTTTTTTGAGACAGTGTTTCATGTAGCCCAGGCTGGCCTCAAACTTGTTAGGTAGCCAAGGCTGCCCTTGAGCTCTTGACCCATCTGTCTCAACCTCATTGATGCATATGTCACCATACATACTCACCTATTATTTCTGTTAGCATCTAAAGAACACGTTGTTTTATCACTAATGAAGCTGATATGAATATTAATATGTGGACATTAATGAGTCTTTTGTGACTGTGACTTAAAACTTTTTCAAAATATTATATCTTTAAAATATAAATTTTATATTTTAGTATTTCAAG
>NW_008452920.1:0-589 GCF_000622305.1 Nannospalax galili
TGTCAACAGGCAGGAATGAATGATCCTCCTGCAAAGGGGACTATCACAGGGGGAGGCATCTAATATTAGTGACAGAAATCCAATGTACCACATCAATATATGCAACCTTGAGTAGGGGTTCAGAGTGACAGGGACTGCCATTTGACTTCTCTAGACCCCAGCCTTCCTGTTCAGTTCATGGGAATCATAATACTCTACTTGTCAGAAAGGGCCATTCTGAACAATAATCAGGAAGCATGCAATGGAGTTACCTAGAAAGTGAATCTTAAACTACCCTAGAAACAAAAAGCACACATTTTACCAGAAAGTCAGTACATGTCAGCTACAAAGACAGGAAACAAGTGACAAAATAGGTCCTGTGGGGGCTGAGGAGATGGCATAGTGGATAAAGGACTTGCCTGTTAAGAGGACCTGAGTTCAGTCCTTGAAACTCATGTAACAAAAGCTGGACCTGGTGGGAAAGGCTTGTCATCCCAGCTCTGGAGAAGCAGAGAAAGGCGGATCCCTGGGACTTTCTGGGTAGCAGCCTTGCTTGGAGAGTTCCAGATCATCTCTAAATAAATAAATAAGTGAATAAGTAAGTAAGTAA
>NW_008452921.1:0-589 GCF_000622305.1 Nannospalax galili
CCTCCATGAAACTGGGCGGTAGTTCCCTTCTGTGACATGGAGCTGTGGTCTCCTCCTGAGTGCTAGTCACAGTCACCTCAGTGAACTGAAGCCGTGTTCCCCTTCCATGAATTCCTCTTGAGAGCTGGAGCTGTAGTTCCCTCGTGTGGGCTGTAGCCCCGGTCCCCCCCCACGAGGCCCAGTTCTGCTCCGTTCCTATCAATCCGGACTTGAGGTCTCGGTCCCCTTTTATGAACCCAGAGCCGTGGTCAGATCCTGTGAACCTGAACCCTAGGTCCCCTCTCATGAACGTGGAGTCTCGGCACCCTCCCACGGTGCTTGAACCTGGAACTGTGGTCCCCTCTTATGGGCCAGATCTGTGGGCCTGGAGCTGTGGTCCAGTCCCGTGAATAGGGGCTGTGATCTCCTCCTGCACGGTGGGGCTGTGGTCCCTCCTGGGAAGCAGAGCCGTCCTCCTGTGAGCTGGAGGGCAGGTCCACAGCTTGACCTGGAGCTGTGTACACTCTGCTGTTGCCAACAAAGTATTTAGCGACTGGGATATCCACCCGCTTCAAGCCACACACAGTCCAGATTCTAAGCAAATGTTCGG
>NW_008452922.1:0-589 GCF_000622305.1 Nannospalax galili
ACCAGACAAAATCCCAGCACAGACATGTTAAGTGGGTAAGAAATCTCAAGCCTTCCTGAGGAACTATTGGAAACTGACAGCTGCTGGGAAGGAGAGAGTCAGTCTTGTTTAAGGGTGAGAATCTTGGTAGGTCTACCAGGCTCCAGCAGTTGGATTGACATCAAAAGAGCATTTGAGGACACAAATTTGAGTCTATAGGCCTTAATATATATGTTAGCATACATGAAATTGGGCAAGGGGTAGTAAGAGGGGGTTTAGATAGGGGAGGATATCTAAATATGGTCAAAATATATTGTATGAAATTTACAAAAATTCAATAAAAAACTGAAAAAAGCCACCATTGAAGAAAATGAAAGCAAGATATTTTCTCAAATGAAAATGGATGAAATTGGCATCCAGAGATCTTCCCTGCACAGTACTGACAGTTATTTAGAGAGAAACAGAATCATGTAGGTCTGATTCTCATATTACACAAGGCAGGAGTGTTAGGGAAGGACCCAGTGCAAGGGAATTTTAGGGCAGTGGAACTATTCTACCTGATACTGTAATGGTGGGTACCTGACACTGTGCATCTGTCAAGACTCACAGA
>NW_008452923.1:0-589 GCF_000622305.1 Nannospalax galili
GGTTCCTGCCCTGCTCCAGTAATGGATTGTGACCTAGAAGCATAAATGAAATAAACCTTTTCCTCCCCAAGTTGCTTTTGGTTAGAATGTTTTATTACAGCAACAGGAAAATAACTACAATAGTTTCCAAATATGGTTAATCTTGAATACTTGAGATAAACACCAACTTGTCTGTGACTTTGCTCTTCTCTTCCTTTTTCTTTTCTTCAGAGTCTCACTCTTAGTCCAGACTTGCCTGGAATTCAGTATGTAGCTTAGATTGGCCTAGCTCAGCTTCCCAAGTGCTGTGATTACAGGTGTGAGTCACCACACCCAACTTTATTCTTTTTATATATTTGACTTGCTTTTATTATGTTGAAGTCTTTCATTTCATGAGAAATACTGGGTGGTATTTATCTTGCAATATCTCTGTCTGGTTTTATTTATCAGGGTAATACTAACCTCATAAAATGGGCTTTAATATGTGCCTTCTTTTTCTGCTTTCTGGAATTGATGATGTAGAATGTTACTTTCTACTTAAATGGTAGAATTCAGTATTGCAACTAAATATGTTTGAAAAGATAAAAATAGACTTCATAATCAGAATAGT
>NW_008452924.1:0-589 GCF_000622305.1 Nannospalax galili
GAGACCTCCCTTCAAGTGGTTAGTCAGTGCAGTTCAAGAGACACCCAAAATAACAGAGGCTATTATTGCCAGAGCCCTTGATTGTCTCCCAGAACTCCAAGGTAAAACCCTACTGCTGAAGACAGGACATATTTCAGACACAGGACCTGGAGCAATGGAGCTGGAACTCACTTGGAAGTCGCCTCCCTGAAGACCAGCTCTCATAGTTCTAGAGGATACTGTACAAGCTGCTAAGGTAAAAAAAAATCAATAAAAGTCCAACCCAGCCCTAAAGCCTGATAACCACAAGGACTGACACAGCAGCTACCTCTGTTGGTGCAGCAGTGCACTGTTATCTGGGGGTAATCAACAACTATCTAATTGGATTAAAAGCCCTCTCAATTGGACTCATGGGTGGCAATGTAATTACAGCCAAACATACATGGCTGGAGAGGTCATAGATACTAGAGAAAACCCGATCTCTGTCATACCTCTAGACAAATGAAATTTCTTAGAATATGCTAAATATGGATCCTTATACTAACAGACAAGTGTACTGTATACCACTCATCAAAGAAGCTTCCTTTTGCAACAGATGGAGGCTATTACA
>NW_008452925.1:0-589 GCF_000622305.1 Nannospalax galili
CTCTGCCTCCCGAGTGCTGGGATTAAAGGCCTGAGCCATCACACCCGGCCAATTCTTATTCTTTATATTTAAAAGAAAGAAGTTAGTCTAAATTATTTCTAAAGTTTTATCCAGTTCTGATATTCTACTGGAATCAGAGATTAAGTTCTGTGGCAATATGGTTCCTGTTAGGCCACAAACTAAGAACTGTTTCACATTCTTAAACAGTTGAAAAGAAATAAAAATAAAACCTTTTTGTGATGTGTGAACATTATACATAGTCAATCCACAACATGTTAATAAAGTTTTATTGGAGCGTGGCTACACTCATTCATTCTACTTTCTACAACAGCTGTAATAAAGACCATCTTTTCCCTCTAGCCTAAAATACTTATTATCAGGTCCTTTACAGAATTGGCTTGTCAATCCCTTTTTAAAACAATTTATTCCCAGGCTGCAGAGATGGCTCAGCAGTAAAGAGCATTGACTGCTCTTACAGAGGACCCAGGTTTGATTTCCAGCACCCATGTGGTAGCTAACAACTAACTGTAACTCTAGTTCCAGGGGATCTGAAGCTCTCTGCTGACCCACGTAGGCATTGCGCAACATC
>NW_008452926.1:0-590 GCF_000622305.1 Nannospalax galili
CCCTCCAAGATCAACTAGACCCCAGAAGACTATGACACATTTCTCAAAATGTCCTGTACCCCTGGTGACTCACCTGTCTTCTTTTTCAGAGAGGGCATGGATATTCTACCAGGTGGACCCTTCTAGTGTCTATTCCACAAAGAGCATGGTCAACACAGAAGGATATTTTTCTCCGTGTTTCCAAGTGAAGCCACAGTCATGAAAGGCCTTTGACTTATCCTCACATTTATGGAACAACTGGCTAAAGGAAAGGTAGAGGAGCCAGAAGTTCCTCTCAAGCCCAAATGACCCTTGAGGACCAGATAATCAGCTAGTCTTGACAATAAAAAAGAAAATTGTTGATTTGGCCACCTACATGGTTTTTAACATCTCACAGTAAACTATAACCAAAGATTAAAATTATTGGCATATGTCTTTAATAGTCCATGTGATCACAGTCTATAGCCATTACACTTAAGTCCATATGAGGTTTATTTAGGCAAAAATTTATCACTTAGAAATTTTTTTCTTAATAAGAAAAATGCTGTACAGATGTAAGACATTAAGACCTTGGCTCACTTCAACAGTATAGGTCCTACCTGCAATCAAGA
>NW_008452927.1:0-589 GCF_000622305.1 Nannospalax galili
TCCCCCATAGGCTCCAAGTATTTGGACATTTTGTCCCCAGTTGGTGGCACCGTTTTGGGAGGTCTTAGAAGGTGTGGCCATGCTGGAAGAAGCATGACACTGGGGACCGGCTCAGAGAGCTCTTAAGCCTTGCTGGATCTCAAGTCACTCTTGTGCTTCCTGTGCCTGCTTGAAGATGAGAGAACGTAGCTTCCACTCTTCTCCAGTCACCTCTGCCACCACGCCTCCTTGCCATGATGGTCTCCTGCCCCTTTGGAAGAGTAAGCTCAAATAAACTCTTTGTTTTATAAGTTCCCTTGGTCACAGTGTTCCTATCACAGCAACAGAAAAGTGACTGATACAAATGCTTGACATGTTATTGGTCTAGGATAAAGAGTAGCTACTCTCTTATCTCAGGGTTGAAATGAGCATCACTGGAATGACTGAAGAAAGGAAATGAGTTTTCACTGGGCACCTGCCGGGACAAGTACCTTAAAAACTATTATCTTTTCAGTTCATACTGCAGCTTTGAAAGCAGGTGTCCATCTACTCAGAGATTCAAGGACTGAAGTCCAGAGAGATTTGAAGTTTTACTGAGTCCTTACTCATG
>NW_008452928.1:0-590 GCF_000622305.1 Nannospalax galili
TGTGCTCCAGCTCTTGCTTCCAGGTTCTTGCCCTAAGTTCCTACCTTGGGCTCTCTAATTAACTGTGACCCAGGAGATGTATGCTGAATAAACCCTTTCCTCCTCAAGTTGATAGTGGTCAGGGTGTTTTGTCACAGCAATGGAGAAACAAAGACAGCAACTGTGCTTAAATTCTACCTCCTGCTTTGCCTATAGGTATAATTTCCCTATAAAATAATCTATTGTCACTTTCTACATATTTTTTAAATTAGAGACTGAAAGAAAATATATATACTGAAATCATTCCATGACACTTGAATTAAAAAAGCATAGTTGTGCATAGTTGAAGTGCACATGAAATGTCTTCTTCCACAGCCAGCACTGTTTCCTAAATCACCAAATAAATTTATATTAAAAATAGTTTCCCTTTAGTTTCTGCCTACTTAAAGTATTTAAAATGTTTTTTTATTGAATTTTTGCAACTTTTGTACAATACTGTTTGATGTTACTTACATCCCCTCCACTCTCCATACCTCTGCCTCCTCACCGCCGACCCAATTTGATATACACTCATATATGCAATATGGCCTATAGAGTCAAATTTATGTCTC
>NW_008452929.1:0-590 GCF_000622305.1 Nannospalax galili
AGAGAAGAATGAGGTAATCATGTTGGTATATACTGAATAGACTTTAAAAGATTGCAAGATGGCACTTTCATTGGAAGAGGGGATTAGTTTAAAAATATGCTGTCAAAATATGTTGTTCTAAATGCTGAGTTGATAGTTCTTTTGTTTTGCTTTGTTTCCTGAATGTGTCATTAGAAAAAATTAACAATGCCATCCACTGTCAGCCGGGACCATGTTCCTCTGAGAGAGAGAAGATGTGAAGCTGTCCTTATGAATTTTGAAAATGATCCCTTTGCCTTGAAATATTCTTCTCTTGCTAGGAGGCCCACCCTAGCTTCAGTTGCTTCTGTTCTGTGAAAGTCAGGTGGGTTCACTTGGAGAAGTCTGATATCAAGGGGTAGCCCGTTCCCAGGGCCCCTGGGCAGAGTCCCCAGCCAACACAAGCTCTCCATCCAGGCCAGCGGGTAGGGACAGTTCTATCCCCAGAGCCGGCAGTGGTGGCGCCAGCCCCTCTCTCGCTCTCTGGGAAACTGTCCTCTGAAGCTTTGGGGGCCCAGTGGCCTCCTGCCGTCCCAGGCACTGGTGAAGTGGGACGGTGAAGGCAGTGCAGA
>NW_008452930.1:0-590 GCF_000622305.1 Nannospalax galili
ACTTTGCTGACAGGGTCCCTGTCACCTGTCGTAAACAAACAAATAAACAAGAAGACAAAAGACAGAAACCAAATGTCAGCTCAACTTTTATGCGGAAGACCTTGGCCATGGCAAGTAAATAAATGTGCTAAGGTGACGTGCTCCTGGGGACAAGGGCTGGAGGGTCGCAGCACCAGGAGGTTGAGGTGCCCTCAGGGAGGTCGCGGCACTGGGAGCTGGATGCCTGGGTGGCTGGGTGAGTGGGGAGCACCTGAAGCAGGGCGCGCAGAGAACCGGGTGTGCAGGGAGCTGGGTGCACCGAGAGGAGAGTGCCCGGTTGGCTGGGTGAGTGGGGAACACCTGAAGCAGGGCGCGCGGGGGAGCTGGGTGTGCAGGGAGCTGGGTGCGCCAGGAGCAGGGTGCCCGGGTGGCTGGGTGAGTGGGGAGTACTTGGAGCAGGATGCACGGGGAGCAGGGTGTAGGGGGAGTGGGTGCGCGGGTAGCAGGGTGCAGGGGTGGCTGAGTGCGTGGGTAGCATCTGCAGCAGGGCGCGCGGGAGACTGGGTGCACCGGAAGCTCGCGGCAGGTAGGTACCTTCTCTAGGTGCTGCT
>NW_008452931.1:0-590 GCF_000622305.1 Nannospalax galili
AAAAAAAAAAAAACATTTTCAATCATCCATTTTAAAAAAGTCCATTGGAGCTGGTGATTTAGCTCAATGATAGAACATTTGCCTAGCAAGGTCAAGGTGCCAGGTTCAGTCCTCAACTCTGCTAAAAGTATAAAATAAAATCATGAAAACAACACTGTAATTTGGAGCTATAGATAGAGCTTCGGGGTAGAGCACTTACCTGGCATATATGATGCTATAGGTTTAATCCCAAGCATTGCAAACACCAAAAAACAGAAGAAACCAGATTGGCCTCAAGAAGATTTTTTGAAGTCTGACCTTTGTCAGTTTCCAAATTTGGGACCTTGAACTTCATTGTTGCTTCCCAGTTCCTCATTAGTCGACTATCTGTGCTTATCCATTGGGTTTGTAGTCAGGGTCAAACACAGAGACTATTCTGAGCCTAGAGTTCGGCACGGAGGTGTGACTTTCTATGAATCATAAAGTTAGAGAGGCAGGCTGTGCTGTTGAGTGAAGCCAGGCCCCTCACAGAGCGTCTGTTCAGTGGAACCGCTGTACAAAGGTCACAAGCAGCTGTGGGAGAGAAGTCAGAACTGCGCTCACCTTGCCAA
>NW_008452932.1:0-590 GCF_000622305.1 Nannospalax galili
GCTTTCTGAAAAAGACCCCCCAAAATTGTGTTGGACTTTTCAGATGTGTCAACATAAAAGAATTTACCTAATAGTCACAAGAATGTTACGTCACACACACAGAGGTAGAAAATTGATGTCTGTCTAGAGATCCAAAGATAGGCCAAGATAAATTTTGGCTCCCAACCTATAACATGCAAGCACCCCACAATCACAGAAGCTCTAATCAGTCAGTCAGCCTTGTAGAATACTTAATGTGTGGCTTCTTTTCTGGGAACTTTAGTTTACACTTCCCTCATTAGCCAAGCATCATATTTTGCACACTCAGAGGCCAAATACTGATTTTTGTCTCATGGTGTTAGGAGGCTCATTCCTAGAATCTGGTATAGATGAAGATGAATAAGCAGGATAGCAGTCTTCAGGAAAAAGAAACAGTTGGTAAAACTGCTATATAAACTTGGGAGTTCGCAGTCTGTAACCAAGCCAGGTTTAACCACCTGTCCACAATAAGCCAATTACAAGAACCAAGTTAATAACAGAAAGCAGAAAAAGGAGATTTATTCAGGGTGGCCACATTGGGAAGAAGGACAAAGAGATCCAGAGAACTCCCC
>NW_008452933.1:0-589 GCF_000622305.1 Nannospalax galili
TTTTTTTAATGATACAAATTTAGAAAAACATTAGCAGAACATAATTATTTTTAGATTCAAAAAGCTTCAACTCAATATAGGATAGTATTTCTATTAGCAAATAATAATATTTAGGGTATTTATGTATTACATATAAATATTAATGTTTAAGTTACAGTTAGAAACTAATATATTCACATCTATGTACCACATACTTACTTTTGTTAGTCTATACTATCATTAAATATGCACTATTCTTGAACATTTCAACCATATTTTCTCCACTACAATCTTTCAGTGCACCATGTGATAAAACAGAAAAGTATAACAAAAAAATGAGAAAAGTTGTGTAACTCTCTTGAGTAATCTCTGATATATACTGGAGTTAATAGCAAGCTAAGCAATAACCGTTTTGAAAATTTGAACAACATCCAATTTGCATCTGTCAGGAATAAATGCTCTTTTACTGATCATATACTGAAATATACTGAAACCTGTAACAACACACAGAAAGACTAAAATGTTTGGTACAGTCTTAAAAGTATAAAAGAAAATTCTAAGTGGTTAAGAGCACTGACTGCTCTTGCAGAGGACCAGGGTTCGATTCCCA
>NW_008452934.1:0-590 GCF_000622305.1 Nannospalax galili
ATCTCACATGCCAGAGTCACCGCCCTCCCTCAAGGATCCCCAGCCCCCCAACAGCTTCCACTTGTAAAGTGATTGCACCTTGTGATACACTTTCTTTCTGGGAAGTTGATGTGACTATGTTTGATTTACTTCCTCTAGGCTGTTCTGAGGAGCCCACACAAATCTTTCCCGTATCTTGTTTTTAGTGATTAAGGCAATATGGCTGACTACTCACCGCAAAAAAAGAAAGAAAGAAAAACATCAATTTGTTACCGTTTGTACATAACTACACATAAAAGGTCACAATCTTAGAATAGTAAACCATCCTGAAAGAATGCCTGCTCTGTTCTGTGCATAGCCCTTGCCTTCTGCATTCGGCTGCCTGGATCTCTCTATTAGTTCTCAAACTCCCCTTCATTGGTTAAGCCCATTTCCTCCAATGTGGGTAACTTACTAAAATTTCCACAGTACTGCACAAACTTCTAGCGTCTGTATCTTGCCTTTCCTCATCTCTACCCACCTATACAGTTTCTAATATTGTTCGTGTCTGCTCACCATCCTCACAGCAACTTTGATGGCATTGAGAAGTTGCCTTTGTAATACATGTTATT
>NW_008452935.1:0-589 GCF_000622305.1 Nannospalax galili
TCCCTCAACCCAGGTGTGTCAAGTTGACACTAAAGCTATCTAGCACACAGTCTATCAATATATGTTCCAGTTCTGCCTCCAAATAACATACAATTATTATTAGGATCTGAAATGCCCCCCTCCCCAAAGCACATATTTTGAAGGCATGGTCCCCAGTACAGCAGGATTCAAAAGGATCTCTGGAAGCACTTGGATCATGAGGACTCTGACTGCATCAGTGGACCTGTCCTTAATGGACTTTTGGGAGGTGGTAGAAACTTAGGAAATGAGGTATAGCTGGGGATGCCTTTGAAGGATACCTTTTGTTCCTGGCCCCTTTCTGCCCTGTCTCTGGTTTTCAGCTGCCACAAAGTGAGCTTTGTTCTACCCCAGGTTTCCTGCCATGATGCTCTTCCCCACCACAGGCCCAGAAACAATGGAACCAATTGACCCTGGACAGAAACCTCCGAAACTATGAGTCAAATAGAAATTTCTCCTCCATAAGTTGATCTTCTCAGGTACTTTGTCACAATGACAGAAAGCTGACTAATAACCATTCAACCACTGCTATCCAGCCAATGGCAATTACTTGGTGGCCCAAGCCATCATG
>NW_008452936.1:0-590 GCF_000622305.1 Nannospalax galili
TTGTCTTGGTTAGAGCCATCACCTCTCTAGATGGACCTTTGTCATTGCAAAGCACCCCAAGCTAAATTTAGCACTCTTGGTCCACCCTAAACCTGTTCTCCCCTAGGATTCTTAGTAGCTGGTCCACCTGCTACCCAGTCCAGGCAAGTTCATCCCTCCTGCCTAATTTATCCCCTATTTACATCCTAAATCCATCTCTTCTCCATCCCCATGGTCACTCTAGGCCACACAAATACCTCATCTGCACCTTGGCAAAGCTACCAAGACGGTCTGAGAAAATTCAGATTAGATAGTGTTATTTACCTGCTAACATCCTCTACACGTCTTCCTTCCATCTTGGAATAAAGCTGGAAAAGGCTAATGTGGCATTTGAGCCCCTGCATGTTTTGGCCCTGGTTAGAGACTATTTTTAGGCCTTTTTAAAAAATTGTTTTTATTTTATGTATGAGTGTTTTACTGGTGTGTAAGTGCATCAAGTCTATGTGATACCCACAGAGGCCAGAAAAGGACATCAGATCCCTTGGAGATGGAGTTACAAGAGTTGTTAGCTGCCATGTGGGTACTGGGAACTGAACCTGGGTCCTCTGCAA
>NW_008452937.1:0-588 GCF_000622305.1 Nannospalax galili
GACAGCTGGGGCTACAGGGAGACCCTGTCTCAAAAAGACCAAAAAATAATAGTCTATGAAAAAATGTGCAGCTATAAATATGGAAAACTACTTATTAGTATTGGTATACATTAGGCAGCTAATGAAATTACTGTTATTACCTTCGTATAAAGGCATGGCTTAGACTCATTTCTCTCTGTTCCTTTATGGCTAAAATCTACCATAAATCCTGGAATTAATGCCAGAAAAGTGCCAAAATAGTTCTATGACGGAAAAGAAAAACAAGGAATTGATCATAAAGTGCAGACATGGAGACACAAGAGGGTCATGGTACAACTTACCTTTTCCTAGAAAGCAGATGACTCTGACCCAGGCCTAATGCACCTGCTGATGGCCACAGCAAGAAGTACACAGAGGTCTTGAAGTAGTACCTAAAGCAACATAAGAGAGAGAAATAAAAGGGTCCAGATAACACAATTTTATACTTTAATAGAGCCTAAGACCTTCCTCAGAAAAATCTAAGATCTGATAAATGCGTATTGCAAAGCTGCAGGATACAAAATCAACATTCAAAAATCAATAGCTCTCCATATTACCAATAACAAACTT
>NW_008452938.1:0-590 GCF_000622305.1 Nannospalax galili
TTTTTTCTGCTCCTTCTGTAATGTCCTTTGAGCCTTAGAGGTGGGGAGGGGGGTGATATAGACATCCCGTTTTTGGTTGGACATTCAACAGTCATTTATTCTCAGTACTTTGGCCAGTTATGAGTCTCCGCAGTCACTACTAACCACTGCACAAAAGAAGCTTCTCTGACCAAAGCTGACAACAGCACTAACCTGTGAGCATAATCGTAGTTATCTAAAATACAGTTTGATGGCACATCATGTTCACTTAGCAAAACAACAGCAGTAGCTTCACAGCTAGGGCCTGTGACCTCTCCAGTCACGGGCTTTTGATCAAGTTTACAGCACAAGACGTGAATTCTCTCCTGTGGAACAGGCATCAAAACCAATTTAAAAAAATCTGAAATTAGTAAAGGTAACTCATGCACAAGGGATACTCGATAAGATTCTTGGCTAACTTCTCAAGAGAAAGCATGGCACCCAGAGGCAGTGAGATGGCATATTCAATGTGCAAAAAGAAGACTCTGAACCAATAATTTGATATTAAGAAAATTTATACTTCAAAACTAAAGAAGCAATTCTTAAATAAATAAATATGGAAAGATTTTTTT
>NW_008452939.1:0-590 GCF_000622305.1 Nannospalax galili
CTCTTCTGTCCTCCGCCGGCATTGCAAGACACGGGTGCTCTTACCTACATGCAGGCAATTACATGTATACACATAAAATAAAAATAAAATATTTTTAAAAAATACAACTGAAATGACATTAAAACCTAAAAATTTTGAGAAAATTCTTTTTTTGTGTGTGCGAATATATGAGTGTAGGTGTAGGTATGTCTGTGAGTGGTGTACAAGGGCATGTGTGTGAGGGTACACAAGCCTGTGTGCACATAGAGGTTAGAAGACAGCATCTGGTGTCTTTTTCCATCACTCTCCACCTCATTTCTTTGAGGCCAGGTCTCTCAGTGAGCCTGTAGCTCATGTTTATTTGCTAGGCTGGCAGTCAGCAAGCCTCAGCAATCCTTCTGTTTTCCACTCCCTCAGTGCTGGGGTTACAGATGTGTGGGACCATGCCTAGCTTTTTACATGGGTACTGAGTACTGAACTCTGCTTCTCATGTCTGTGCAGCTGTGGCAAGTGCTCTTACCCACTAAGCCATCTCTCCAGCTCTATTTATTAACCATTAAGTGATAGGTAAAAAGTAGCTGTATGACGAATAGGGTTGATCAGGAGAAAGC
>NW_008452940.1:0-590 GCF_000622305.1 Nannospalax galili
TTTTTTTTTCTGGCTTGAGCTTCCATGAGTCTTGTGGATGTTACCGCCAGTGCTATAAGCTATCTGGAAAATTACGCTTCCTTGTGATCATGTACCACCTCTGACTCTTGCAATCACTCTGCCTCCTTTTGCACAGTGATTCCTGAGCCTGAGATAGCAAGGGTTTCATATAAGTGTCCTAATCAGGGATAAGCACTCCCCAGGCTCTTATTTTCTGTTGTTGGCCAGTTGTGGGTCTTTGAGTTAATCACCATCTGCTGCTGCATGAGGAAACTTCTGTCGTGTGAACTGAGAGATGCATTAATCTAGGGGAATGACAATAAGTTATTAGGACTCTGTTCATTACACCTAAGATACAAGTGCCACTACTGCACCAGTAGAGATTATTTTGGGGCTGGTCATTTTGTGGTACATAGACATTTCAATTGGAGGCAGTCACCAACTGTTTTTCTCCACTGGTGGTTTACATGGTATCTTCTGATATTGTGGGACATAATCATCAGGGTAGAGGCCTCCAGATCAATTCCAGCTCAATTGTTCCTAGTCCTATGTCTGAAGTATGTCCTGTATTCGGCAATGGGGTCTTACTT
>NW_008452941.1:0-590 GCF_000622305.1 Nannospalax galili
CACAGACTTCAGGAAAGCACAGACCTACTATGGATACTGAAGCTTGAGTAGAGCATCCTTACTTGAGTCATGCCTCCCTGACCTGCCTGGTCTACCTCTTACTGAGGTAGACCTCAGTGCAGGGCTCACCGCAGATTCTTGCCTGAGTGACCGTGTTGGGCCTCACTCACTTGTTTGACTTCAACAATGCCCAAAGACGACTTGGCTTTCCCCTTTGGCCTTGTTCACAGTGGTGAAGGGAAGTTCTCTCCTAACAGAACAATCGGTTTCCATATGGTACAGGAAACCAGTGATGGCCGGCGCAGGCTGCCATGTCTTTCCCAGCACGAGGCAGGGATCTAAATCTGATTGGCTTCATTTGTGTTGGTCATTATTTAAATGCTCAGTGCTTAATTTTCATGAACATGTGCTCTGCAGCTCATTACCATCTACGCCAGGGTTCAGCAAACAGTTCTGTGAAGGGTCAGACAGGCGACGCTACAGGCTCGTTCTGTTACTGTAGTGAAAAAGCCTCCACAGAATACACATCAACAAGTGGACATGGTTGTGTTCCAATAAAGCTTTATTATAAAAACAGGGTTGCCAAAGTT
>NW_008452942.1:0-590 GCF_000622305.1 Nannospalax galili
AAAAAAAAACTTTTCTTCACATTCAAACCAATTTATCTATCATTTGAAATAATCTAATTACCAAAGGAAGTTCACATGACAGAAACAAGTTGGGAGAGGTATACAACTGATCAGTAGGCACCAGAACTCATCTGGGGGAGCAGACATGGCAGGGGATGGGGATGGAACATCACTGCCCCTTGATGCATCTACTGGACCATGCAGACAGGACAGCAGTTATTTTGGTCAGTAGCCCCAGCAAAGGCCAGTTAAGAGAAATTTATCCTCCCTCCCTCCTCCCTTCCCCCTCCCCTCTCTTTCCTGTAAGTACCTTTGGGAAGACAGCAGGCATGTCCAGCAGCACAAAGCGGTGTTAGGATAAAAGGACTAAGAAACAAGAATCATGGTTGAAATCACTGTGACTCTTTCAGGTCCCAAGATCCCAATTCCTTTGCCAATAACGTAAAGTTACAACAGTCCAAGAATTAGATAAACATGTATAGAAAGTACATAGCCCACGCCTTGGAACACAGAGTCACTCAATCTAACATCAGATCTCAGCCTTGTACATTGCTGTTTGCTCTCCAATGGCCCTAGTGGCATGTTTCCAA
>NW_008452943.1:0-590 GCF_000622305.1 Nannospalax galili
CCCTTCTTAGTGTTTTTAAAGTGCTCGTTAACATTTACGCTTTTCAGTGTGTGTGTTCTCATGTAAGTAAGCATTGCTTCTCCTGGTCTCTGCAGCTTACCAGGGAGATAATGGTGCTTTGGAATTATGCAGTGTATTGAGCACATTTTCCTGAACAGTTCAGTCCTGTCTGAACCAGCTCACACATTTGCTTGGTAATTTTCGGAGGGCTGGCAGTTGTGTTTTCTTTCTTACTGAGATGTTTCATGACATGTCGTTTGTGGCTATAAGGCCGAAGGCTGGAGCTCTTTGCATGGCGTTGATCACTGCCTGGTGACTGTGGCATGTGATTTCTTTCAGGGTTTCTGAAGAGCCTGTGAAGTGGCAGGAACATGCTACCACTGTGACCAAAGAGTCTATAGCTGCTGCCATCACATGGCTTGAGAAAATGACTTTTGAGCTGATGACTGTAGAAAAGCCTAACAGCCTGGATGCTCTGCTGGAAGCTGGGACAGATGAAACTGTAAGTGTATATCCACGGCTGCCTCAGCCCACCAAGGTGGCTTCAAGCTTAACACTGCACACTGTATATTTTCTTTTCTTTTCTTTTT
>NW_008452944.1:0-590 GCF_000622305.1 Nannospalax galili
GAGAGGATAGCTGTATACAGGCGAGGCATGCATCTCAAGAGCAAAATTGATGCCTCCGTGTTGCCTGCTGTGCTGTGTGTGAACAGTGCTTTTGAGGAGCTGGAACTTCCACTCTGCACAGACTGTTCCATGCCCATCATTACTACATCTGTGCTAGTGGAGCCTAAAGTCCAGAGAGGCCACAAGGAGTGGCCCTGGAAACTGGATAGTAAGACAAGCTTAGCTCCCCGCAGAAGGCGGCATCTTTCTCACACTAATGGAGAATCAGCAGGAAAAGGGCTTTGTGTAAAACTGCATTAGTGTAATAGAATTCCTGTCTCCACTGGGTGCCAGTCTCAATGGACTTACAGAGCTGACCAAGGTTGCAGTCCCTACCCTGCCCTGACCCCACTGGCTCCACAAATGACTGAGAGTTGGATGGTCTAGCCATGCTCTAGTTGGAAAGGAGAAGACGTGCTTTGTCTGACCTTCAAAGGGCTGAGGCCTGATGGCGGTTTGATAGAAAAACAGATATGAGACTGGCAAGATGGCTCAGCGGTTAAAAGCACTAGCTGCTCTTGCAGGGGACCCAGGTTCAGTTCCCAGCACCC
>NW_008452945.1:0-590 GCF_000622305.1 Nannospalax galili
GCACCAAATTTCATAAAAGAAACTACTGGATCTAAAATCATAGATTGACTTCAACACACTAATAGTGGGTGACTTTGCTACCCTACTTTCACTAACAAATAAATTATCTAGATGAAAACTCAATAGATAAACCATGGAGTTAAATGACAACACAGATCAAATGGCCCTAAGAGGCATTTACAGACTATTTCAACCAAATGCCAAAAAATACACTTTCTTCTCAGTATCCCATTGAATTTTCTCAAAAATCAGCCATATATTAGTACACAAAGCGGGTCTCCACAAATTCAGGAAAATAAAAATCACATCCTATAGAAAGAAAATTTAAAATTCCTACAATTGAATGAAATAAAAACACAACATACCAAAATCTATAAGACACAATGAAGGCAGACCTAAGAGGAATGTTTAGCACTAAGTTAGCATCAAGTGTCTACATCAGAAAATTAGAGACATCTTACATTGATGATTTAATGATGCACATGAAGGCATTAGAAAACCAAGAACAAGCAACATGTAAGAAGACTATATGGGAAGAGATAGACAAAATTAGGGCTGAAATTCATGAAATAGAAATGAGAAAAACAATA
>NW_008452946.1:0-590 GCF_000622305.1 Nannospalax galili
CTTGCAAAGAAAACATAATGCAAAATTAATATTTTTTCCTATTGCTTATAATTTGAAGTGGTATCAATGTAATCATTTCAAAGGCCATTCGAAATGTGAAGTTATTTAATGATTTATATTAAGTCCAGGTACATGGGAGGACAGGGAAGAGGAGGGAGTATGAGGAGGGCTAAGTAATACTACAGACCGTTAGAAAAAGCTATAAGGAAACCTACCATTATGGAAGGTCCTTAAAGTATGTACATGTACATTATAAAAAAGATTAAAAGGGGTTACCCTATGAAAGGAGTACCTTGCCCCTACTACACACCATAGGCTAACAAAATAAAACCTCAGTGCCAGGAATTGACTTCCTCTCCAGAACCTGTTAACCTGGGATCCCATAGACCCTCAAATAATACTGGCTATTGCCCCTGCTCTTGATTACCAAGCAGAACTTGATGATAAGACCCTATTGCTGAAGGCAGTACATACATGAGCCATAGAACAAACAAGGAGAAATCAAACTGGTGCTGACTTCAGAGTCTTATCTCTTCTGGCTAGTTTTCATAGTGTTGGAAAGTGCTAGGCATCCTGCCTGATGAAAAAAA
>NW_008452947.1:0-590 GCF_000622305.1 Nannospalax galili
CTTTGTGGTTACTAACTCTACGGATCTGGACAGCAGGAGCTGGTTTTCTACCTTGTCCTGCCTTTTGCCAGATCTAAATCAAGACTTTTCTTTCTTCATTCATGTAGACATCACAGTGCAGACTCCTAACACAGGAAACCAGTAGAAACACCCTGCACTGCTGGCTGCCACCTGAGCTATCTGGGGAGCACAACATACGTGGGAGGGTTTCAAATGAGGATTTCAAGCATCAGTGAACTCTGCCTGGTCAGTGAGCTGTTTAAAAGATAGACGATTCATGCTTCATTCAAAAGAGAGTACAAGATCAGAGCCTGCTGACCTCAACTTTTCCTCTGAGAAAGGAAGAATTTTAAGCCTGAAGGAGCCAGAAAGAGGAAGTTAATAAATTACCTTCTCTGTCTCTTGACAAAGCTGGGCTTGAATATAATTCTCCTTTTTAAAAGAGGTAAACACTACACAGTTTGTCCAGTACACAAGACAGGGGAAGCATTCTCTAGAACCTTCAGAAGAAGACTTTTGTTCTGTAAACCATTATTTCTATGAGAAGGGGATGGATGGTCTATAAAACATCTGAACGGAGTTCTACAAAA
>NW_008452948.1:0-585 GCF_000622305.1 Nannospalax galili
GATGTGACTGCTCAGCTTTCTGCTCCAGCTGCCTCCTGCCATGCCTCCCCACCATGATGGATTCTTATCCCTCTGAAACTATAAGCCCAATAAACTCTTCCTTCTATAAGTTGCCTTGGTCATGGTGTTTATCATAGCAACAGAAAAGTAACTAATACAGTCTGTTTAAGCCTAGGGAAATAAGCAGTCCTATGTAGGTAGTATAAATGTATCCAAGAGACTCACTATGGAAATAAACAGGATTTAAGGAAGTGTCGAGATGATGAGCCAAAATTAACTGCAAACTGCACGCATAATATTTGCTATCAGATATTGTAATAAAAAACATGTAAAGGAATTCTAACTTTCTAAGTGGCCTTAAGTGCATTCATATTGTTGTTTCAGGAACTTCCTCTCCTTCTCTTTACCCACTGAACAGTAACTGCATCAGGGTACTGTGATGCATGCCTATAGTCCCAGCTACTTGGGAGGCTGAGGCAGGAAGAAAGCTTAAGCCAAGGAGTTTGAGAGCAGCCCAGCAGTTTAGCAAGATACCATCAAGAAAGAAAGAAAGAAAGAAAGAAAGAAAGAAAGAAAGAAAGAAAG
>NW_008452949.1:0-589 GCF_000622305.1 Nannospalax galili
CTATGGGATAAAAATCCCTGTGGTGGGAACAAGAAGCTCATTCCTAGAGAGAATCTGCTTTTCCTGGAGATCTCTTAGTCAGGAACTCCAGCCTAACTGTTTCATCAGACTTCCCTAGTCATTTCTGCTGGATGTTGTAAGCACTCAATTTGATTATAACTATCTGCTGCTTGCTATTTGTTTTTTACATTTGCTTGCTACATGTTTAATAAACTTACTTATTCATAACCAAAAAAGCACCACTATCATAGATCATTCTCTAAACAGAACAGTTGGAATGTTTAATAATATGGATCTAAAGACAACTCTAGGTACTATCCCTTGCATATATATTACATTGTATATGATACGGTATTGCATAAGGACACTTTCATTCAAGAGTATAATGTACACTGAGCATATACCCCACTTACCCCCTCTGTCTCCTTTCTCACACTTCTCATTTGTCTCCTTTGTTTCCATAGACAGTTTGCCTGCTTCTTTCATATCATATACAAATTCATGATTTACAGATCTATATAAAACATAGGAACCTGCAGGGCATAGTGGTGCATGCCTTTAATCCCAGCACTCAGGAGGCAGAGGCAGG
>NW_008452950.1:0-590 GCF_000622305.1 Nannospalax galili
TTCCAAGATGGCTCCCAGCAGCCCCCCAGTAGTCCACACTCTGCAGCAGGCACTGCCCTGCAGAGGAAATAGCCAATTGGGAGACAATTCCCTAAGCACATGAATAGTATAAAATAAAATTTTTGAAACAATTTCAATTATAAAAATATTTTTAAAAATGTAGATATCAGTATCAACTTTTCTGTTCAATTAAAATGGAAAGAATATTCTACTTTATTATTGTTCCAGATGATATTTGCACAAGAATTTTAGAAATTATTAATTCCCAAGAAGCTAATTTAGCAAGATAAGCATCTTTTAAACTAATTTCATTCATATGCTATTTCTAACAGGTAAAATATGCAATACTACATTTTTATGTAGAATATTTTATATTAAGAAAGTTGAAAAACATATTCAAATTGACTATTATGCAGTTTTTCCTTGTGTGTTCACTAAAAGGCCAAAAATCATAAAATGTCATGAATAATAATACTAAAACATTTCTACTTATTTAAATATTTTTCAACATTAGTGTTATTGAAAGCCCAATGGAACATGGAGATAAATGAAGCTGTTCAGTGGGGTGAGGTAACAATAATGAAACAAAT
>NW_008452951.1:0-590 GCF_000622305.1 Nannospalax galili
ATTGGTTTTCTCCCTCAGCAGCTTGCATAGCATCTTCTGGTCCTATGAGTGCTGGTATCTGGGCATGAGGCATCCAGGCCAGTTACGGCTCAACTGCTCCATGTCCTATGTTTGTATTTAGTAGTAGTCTTCAAATTCTGGGAGGCACTCAAGGGCCATGACAATAGCCTATATTATTTTGGGATCTCATGAACTACCCTGACTAACAACTCGAAGGGAGGTTTCCCTTGGCTAACACTGTGATTTTTGTTATACAGCCTTCAGCTATACACACGAACTCACATAATATGTGTATTTTAATATTTTAAGTAGCCTTATGAAAGAATGCATTTTTCTATGGTTTTTCAAACAATGTAAATATTATTTATCTGTCTTTGCTCTTGTCTACATAGCCCTCCGCCCTTTTCCCCATTTCTCTCTTGACAATGCTTATGCCTGACTACATCAGTCTCTCAGAGCTCCTTATTCCTCAACCCCATGATTCCTTTCTACTATTCCAGCTCCTGGTTCCTTCAAAATATGTGCTCACATCTAAAGATTTAAAGCTATGATCTCCAAATGAGAGAGAATGTGTCATTGTGTGTGTGTGT
>NW_008452952.1:0-589 GCF_000622305.1 Nannospalax galili
AATATGTCAATGCTGTTGTAATGAAATGCTTCTTCTAAGTATGTGGTGATTGAATAAATAGTTATCTGGGAATAAACAATAATTAAAATGTTTTTTAGAATGACAACAAAATGTGACTACAGTGTGTGAGAACTATGCAAAGCCATTATAAGATCAAATTTATAAATCATGAGCAGAGAGAAATGAGTACAGACTAAAAGCATGGAAAACACATTCAGTAAACCAAAGCAGAAAATATTCCACATCTGAAGAAATCTACATACTGGAAGCATTTGGAATGCCAAATAAAGAGCATAAAAATAGCTTCCTTGTGTCATGCTTTAGCTAAATCCTTGAATATATAAAATGACAAAAATATTAAAAGCAGTAAGAAACACCAAGTCTTGTCTAAAGGAAAACCCATTAGAATAATGACAGATTTTTAATTTTTAAAAAATTTATTAGTTTTATTTTATGTGTATGCGTGTATTGCCTGCACGTAGGTAAGTGCACCTATATCATACAATGCCTGTGGAGGTCAGAAGAGACTGTTGGATCCTCAAGGACTGGAGTTACAGACAGTTGTTAGCTGCCATGTGGGTGCTGGGAT
>NW_008452953.1:0-590 GCF_000622305.1 Nannospalax galili
AGTACAAAAGAAATAGGAATTTGATTTCCCCTTTTTATTATTAAAAAATTTCATCCATATACATAATGAAATATGATCCTATCCACCTGCCCCATTTCCCCTCTCTAGCTCCCAGGGTCCCATCCACATGCCTCTTTCTGTCTTCCCATCTTCTTGTTTTTTTAATAACCTGCTAATTCCAATTACTGTTTAGAATCTCATTTTTCCCTTTTGATTTTCTCAAAGGGTAAATGACCATTTCATTAGATCAAAGGAGAAAATTCCCAAGAAAAGAAAACCTCAGACATGGTGTTCACAGTCAATTAGAAGAGGGATTGAACTTGTTTGAGTGGACCAAGAAATGTGGTTTGTAAGTGGACAATCCAAAGATGAGAGAGAGGAAGGTCATTTTGTCTTTGGAAGGAATCATCTCAGGACAGGTTGGGAAATCACTTTAATGTGTAAAGAATTCAAGCATGGAGGGCTGGTTACCTTAGCCCCAGATTTGTCAAATTCAGCAATGCTGCAGTTCAAGAAAACTCACAAACTGTCTTATGGAGGACATTCCTGTAAAGACTTCTTCTAAGTCTTTAGCTATGGAATGGGGACTG
>NW_008452954.1:0-590 GCF_000622305.1 Nannospalax galili
AGGTTTGTACCTTCCCCAGGCATCCCCTATGAGCCCACAGCCTTGCCTCTTCTTATTTTACTAAAAAAATGAAACAAGTTCTTACCCCTGCCACCTGCATCTGCACCCAGCCATTACCCTGAGTAATCTGTGCTCTTGCTGAGGGCAGTCCCTCCGCTGACTCCTCCTTCCTGCCTCCTGGTCCTGAATATCACACCTCAATTACCTCCTCAGTCCTACAGGATTGATTTTTCCCTCTTGACTAAGGGTAGTTTTTTGGTTTGTTTTCTTGTTTTTCTTTCCTTTTTTGGTTTTTGTGTTTTGAGAGTCTCATATAGCTCAGGCTGACCTTGAACTCTCCATCCTGTTGCCCCCCCCCACAGACATCCCCCCCTTCATAGGTGTGCGACACCTGGTTTGACCGACTCACTCTTAGCAACAACATACAAAGATGATGTAGTAGTTCCCACCTTTAAAAAATTCCTCTTGGCCTCCTCTTCCTCTGTGGATACTGTTCCGGTTGCTGTTCCTTTTTCATAACAAAACATTATGTAAGATGTGCTTGATTTGTCCCTACTCACCCGTCCATCTCTTCCTTTCCCAATTTCACC
>NW_008452955.1:0-590 GCF_000622305.1 Nannospalax galili
CTCTAGACTGCTGGTGACAATCTTGAATAGGTTTTCAAGTGTTTCATGAAGAAGTCCTTCCCTTGACCCACATGATTCATTTCTTAAGGGCACTTGACTATGCCTTTTCAGTATGGCAAAATAAAAAATGACTCTGGGCATCATCATTAAGTATTCCCACAAGACTTGGTCCCTGTAGATCCCCTAGGGGATACAAAGTCATACTGCTGCTCCTAAGGTGCTTAAAAACTTGCGAGAACAAAGTGTATTAAGACATAAATATGTGCAGTGCTGCATACAGTTGAAAGGAAGAGAAAATCATACACGGACTAAGAGTCTAAGCCAAGACCCCCTAGACATCCCCAAGGTCTTTTTATAAGTAAAACACAGGAAATGGTACCACAGGTTGAGAGGACATGCTTGTGACAAGGCACAGTTCTGCTGAAATATAAGGCGGGTGTCTAGAGCTGGTGAGATGGCTTAACAGGTAAAAGCATGCACTCCCTAAGCCGAAATGTTTGATCCCTGGAACATAGCTATGGTGGAAGGAGAGAACCAAGGCCTGTTCCTGCCCATACAATGATGTCTTTTTTTTTTTTTTTTTTTTTTGA
>NW_008452956.1:0-590 GCF_000622305.1 Nannospalax galili
AAAAATTTCCTGAAACCATTAAGTGTAAAGATGAAATGCTCTTTTTCACTGCTATGTGATGGGGTTTCCAATACATCAATTTGACTACATTGGTTTTAAGAATCTCATGAGAGGAGGAGTGCCTAACCTAAGAAAACTGCTCACCTCAGTGCGGGGACTCAGGTGTACAAGGAAGGTAGGGTGGGGCTGCACATTCTCCTGTAATGGCACATCCTCAATGTCCAAATTACTTCCTGAATGGCCTTACCTCTTAAAGCATATCTCCCAATGTAGTGATCCTCGGGACAAGATTTTAACAATGGACCTCCTCAGGAGATTTATCAACTAGAGAATTTTCCATATTTGTTACTGGAAGAAAAATTCAAGTAAAAGATTGTAGGGCAGCCTAATTGAACTACAAATGGTTTAGTAAACCAGCCTGAGCTCCAGTAGACAGCAAGCCTAAGGCACGTCAATACATGGAGGGACTGCTGTTGCATAGCCTGACATGTTCTATCCACCTGCCTCCTTCACAAAATATCATCAGAGGAGCTCTACTTCAACTGTTAGATAAGCACTTAAAAGCTAAATTTTAGGCCAGGCATGGTGGC
>NW_008452957.1:0-590 GCF_000622305.1 Nannospalax galili
CAGACCAGAACCACTGAGAACCTGTTCCTTCAGAATTCTCTCAGGACTGTGCTTTAGAACAAGGGCCTGTTCATCCCTTTGTATAAACAGAATATCCAGTGTGTGATGGGAAAAGTCAGGTCCTTATCTTACCAGAGAAGAGTTTTACCCTTTCTGAAGTCTTGTTTGGAATAGCTCACAATCACAAACAGGCAGTATCAACTTAATCCCACCTATTGCTTGCAACACAAATGGGAAATTGTCTCACCCTTTCCAAGGAGACAGTGCTCCTTGCAGGGCTTTGATGTGTAAAACATCCGTGCGTGCATGAACATGTTCATACGCTGTCCTGAGTGGAAAGCAAGGAGGGTCTTGAGGGATTAAGGTCATATGCCCAGGTCACAAGAGGGTTTGTGGGTAGACAAACTTGTTTACACTATTTTGAAAGGTCAGTTAAATGTTCTCTGTCCAGAGAAGATACTGTAAAGGTCAGTACTATAGCGAATCACACACTGAAAGTAGGACTGAGGCAGGTTTCTTCGGGGACACAGCTGCCTTTTCCTGTTCAACTCCTTCTTGACCTCCATGTTGGGGGGCATATATATATGCAT
>NW_008452958.1:0-590 GCF_000622305.1 Nannospalax galili
AACTGAGATAGAGACCATTCAGCAGAAAGAAATACAGAAAATGTACAAACCTATGGTGGTGAAACAACAAAGCTGAAATGATGAATGGATCACTGAGGAACACGAGAGAATTTTTAAAAATTCCTGCAGTAGAATGAAAATGAAAACAACATATTGGTACTTATGAGATATAATGAAAGTTGTCAGGAAAGAGATAAATGCCTAAGAAATAGAAATATTAAATAAGTAACTTATTGATGTATTTCAGGGTCTTAGAAAATTGAGAATATTCCACATCTAAAATCAATAAACAGAAAGACAGTAAAGACCAGAGAAGAAATTAACACATTGAAACAAAAAGAAGAATACAATCAATGAAACAATTTGTTCTCCCAAACAGAGAAGATGGACAAATTTTTAGCCAAATTAACCAAAAAGAGAGCAAAGTCCAAACTCAATAAAATTAGAGTTGAAAAGGAAGATAAAACAACAGACACTAGTGAAGGTGATTGGATCATTTAGGGCACACTTTGCAAACCTATGTTCCAATAAATTGGAAACTACAGAAGAAATGATAAATTTCTAGACATATATAACCGTCTAAAATAAAA
>NW_008452959.1:0-590 GCF_000622305.1 Nannospalax galili
TCTGCAGGAGCAGTCAGTGCTCTTAACTGCTAAGCCATCTCTCCAGCCCCAGCAACACTTTTAAAAGATTTTTATCAAAACTTTATGCATGAAACACAGTTGCGTTGTGAACTCAATCACACTCAATGCCAAAACTCTGTTTGAAAGACACAAGATTGAATACCTTTCATTCCTAGAAGCTAGAAAAAATAAGTAGTAATCTTATTTTTCAAAAGTAACTCGCTATGTGAAATAAAAAGTAAAATTCAATAAAGAAAAACATATCCAACTATTGTATGACCTCACGTTTCCTTCTACATAACTTTGCTAAACATTTAAGGCCAAATAGATATAATTGCTGTGTCAGTGGTACCAGGGGAAAGCAGTCCACCCTGAAGAGTCCTCTCTGGGGGACCTCTGCACAGGTAAAGCCCAGCCGCTGATGATAGTGAAGAAAAGAATTTCAGGGAGAGCCAGAGGAGAGCAAAGTCAGTGATTTTGTTAAGTAGAGATTATGGGGAGATGATGGGACAGAAACACAAGAAAGAGAGAGAAGGGAAAGGAGGGAGAGACAGAGGAAGGGAAGGGGAAGGAGAGGCAGGGAGGGAGAG
>NW_008452960.1:0-590 GCF_000622305.1 Nannospalax galili
TTGAGAGTTAGTCACACAGGCTGTCTGCGGGTGGTACACAGTAGGTGCTTGATAAAATCTTTATGCTGGATTGATTGGACTTGGTCAAGTGTTTTCTTCCAATTTCAAGACTCAGTTTATACACAAGACTTTCTCATGAAATCCATCCCATCGTATCTAATGAATTTACTGTATCAGCAAATGTGTTTCGTATTTCACAAGGTCAAGATGTAAAAGAATTAAGAACTGCAAACTGCATCACCTTGGTCCTCAAGGATCTCACGGTCTGGTTAGAAAAGCAGGAGTGTTGGTTTAGGCAAACACAGGTGACTCCACGCTCTCACGTCCCAATCTGCACTTTCCCTGGCCACGGTGCCCTCTGTGATGGGGTTTTCTCTATAGGTAGAAACAGGAAGTATTTTCAGCCTTGTGGGCCATTGGATGTCTGCCACAAAGATGTCCTTGGAAAACAGTACATAAAAAGTCTTTTCACATAGGCCCTGGCTTTTCATCTTTAAACCCTTTTATTTTCTGTCAGTTTCACGTGTTTATAATGTTTATTTGGTCTTGCCCTGCTCCCTTCTCATTATCCTCCCTCTCCCACTGAAACT
>NW_008452961.1:0-590 GCF_000622305.1 Nannospalax galili
TTTATATCACTCCCACTCCCCAAGCCTGCTTGCCTACACAAGATCAAACTTCTTAACATTTCAGCATGGAGTGGAAAGGAGTTCACGAAACTGTGTCCCTAACTGAGGCGCTATGGACAGATGATGTCTTCTGGAGAAAAGAAAGTCAGATTTGTAGGGGGTGTGTCCTATGTTGGGTCTACCATGGTTTAGTGAATGAACTCATACTCAGAAAAATATGAACATCACAAATAGGAATCTATAGATAATCGTTTTATAAGACAGGACATGATGAAGCTGTTGGTAAAGGTGAAGATGTTTGGTGCACAAGTTAGGGGCCTAAGTGATCAAAATACATAGTATGGAATCTCAAATAATTAATTAAAAATTAGGAAAATAAAGACAAATGTGTCTCCAGACACAGATGTCGATTAGTCTGATTTAATCATTTCCTATTGCATAATTGCATCAAAATATCATGCTGCACCCTGTATACATGAAATATACTACAGGATATAATATACTATATAATTTTTAGTTATTAATCTGGAATTCAGGTGAACAGGCAAAGGAAATTTGGACTTTGCATAATCAGCTCCTGCTTGAAAGCT
>NW_008452962.1:0-590 GCF_000622305.1 Nannospalax galili
TCCCTGGTCTGAAGAGGATTAATGTTGAGCCTTCTGCACCTTTGGGAACAGGCTTCTTGGCAAGTTATTCAAATTAAATCCTCACTTTAGAAAATCAAGCTCCTGAGCAGAAAAGTTTTATTATTAGAAAAGAGAAACAGATCTAATGCCAAAAAATTGCAAATAAACTACACAAATAAAACACACAGCTGAAAGGACAGGGTCCTTTCTGATTCACGCCTCTGTTCTGAAACAGGAAGGGCTTAAGGAAGGGTTCACTTGTCACAAAGAGATTCGCAGGTAAGTGACCTAGGCCCACTCACTGCTCAAGGCATTCAGTAAGTGACACACTAAGCCCTGCAAAGGGACAATGCTAAGGCAGACAGGCCCCTGGCTTCTCCATGCATAGCACGATAAATGATCAAACAAGTAATGAAATAATTGCAGAAAACGCTAAACAGAACACAAGTGTAGTGCAGACATGGTAGCACACACATAAAATCCCAGCACTCAGAAGACAGAGGCAGGAGAATCAGAAAGTCAAGGCCAACCTTGGCTACAGAGTGAGTTTAAAGCCAGTCAGGGCTCTATGACACACTGTCTCAAAAAGA
>NW_008452963.1:0-590 GCF_000622305.1 Nannospalax galili
CCCCCCCATGTATGGGTCAGATGACTGCATGTTCCTAACATGCCTATTTGTCCCAACCTGACCGCCAGATTGAACACTATTCAATCAGCATCTCAGCAAGGTACAGTGTGATTACTGACATATGATTTTGAAGTTTATGTGGAAAAACTGAAGATCATAAGCGCCAATAAGATGCTCTGGGAGAGCCAAGTCGGAGCACTGCATTGCCCAGCTTTCCAAGCCTCACTGAGAATCCACAGTGGTCTAAATGCACAGGTCGAACCCTCAAGTTCGTGTCCGAAAGGGGAAATGTTGTTTCAGGTAGCTGGGAGCCCAGCCCTGCAGGCCTGAGTGTGTCCGTGGTTAAAAGTCTTCTACTCTGTCCAGTGGTTGCCTCTCTACTGGAGGGCGAAATGGCCACAAGTGGGTGGGAACTTCCATTCTTCTTAACAGTCCCGAGTGACTCATGATTACTGTCTCTGTAGGGGCCTATCATTCCTCCTGGGTTGGGGAGATGGTTCATTCGGTCAAGTCCTTGCCATACCACCACAAGGATCTGCATTCGCTCCCCAGAAGCCACATACACATGCCAGGCATGGTGGTGTACAGTC
>NW_008452964.1:0-590 GCF_000622305.1 Nannospalax galili
TCCTTCCTTCTTTTGCTTCTGGGTGAACCTGTAACTCTGGTGGGCCTGGTGCTATCGGACTCCCAGGACAAATCAAAAAGGTCATTAGACTATTCACTGGCTTTTTAGGGACCATTGACCTTAGAAGATGTCTCCAGACACATTGAAAGATCAATTTTCTGGCCTCAGGATTCACTGAGATCCTGGCTGATTGCCAGCTTTGATCACCATCATTAGAATCTTCAGCAGCAGTAGTAGCTATGTGAGCAAGAGAGGCTGCAGGGGATTCCAGCTCTTAGCCTTTTAAAATTTCATGGACACTGTGTGGAATAAAGATTGGCAGTCCCTGCAGCAATTGCCAGCTTGCAAGTCATAGACAAAATAGATGTCACTTTAAAGCCGGGCATGGTGGCACACCCCTTTAATCCCAGCAGAGGCAGGCTCTGTGAGATCGAGGCCAGCCTGGTCTACATACTGAGTTCCTGGCCAGCTATGGTTACAAGGAGATCTGTCCTAAAAACCAAACCAACCAACCAACCAAAAAACAAAAAAACAACTACTGTTTGAAAGTGGTTTCTTTCTCTTTTTCTTCCTTCCTTCCTTCCTTCCTT
>NW_008452965.1:0-590 GCF_000622305.1 Nannospalax galili
CAGTGATTTTAAGGGAAAGACAGAGATATTGGGACCAGAAGGGTTAAGTCTAATGGTATATGAGCATGCAGGGAAGAGAAAGGACTATGGGGAGAGAAAACTAGTATTAAATGTCTTTTGAAAAGTCATATGGAACACTAATAACATAGAAGGCTTAGTTAGAAAGAGACACAGAAAGAGATTAAGTGGCACCCTCCTGTAACTGAGGGGAGATGACAAGGCCTCCATCAGTCACCACAAAACAGAAAATGAAAAGCCCTGTGCTGGGAATGGACTCCCTCCTTTTAAGTAGCTGACCACGGAGGTCCCTTAGGCCCTCAAACAATACTGACTATTGTTATTTCTCTTGATTCCTCCCAGTACCGTACGGTTAGACCTTATTGATGAAGACACTATGTGTGTAAGTGCCAGAGCAAACAAGAAGAAAACAAGCTGGTACTGAACTTGAGGCTTCATCGCTACTGTCTACTCTTCATAGCAAGGTGCTGTGCATGCTACCAGAAGAGAAAAGCCATCACCACCTTGCACAGCTATGAATGCTGGGTGCGACAGTAACAACTGGCCTGGCAAGAAATGAACATTGTCTTGAC
>NW_008452966.1:0-590 GCF_000622305.1 Nannospalax galili
AATTCATTAATATTTTTATATGTATGAGTGTTTTGCCTGTAGGTATGTAGGTTCATCCATGTCATGCAATGCTGGTGGATGCCAGAAGAGGGCATCTGACCCCCTGGGACTGGAATAATGGACTGTTGCTAGCCAAAATGTGGGTGCTGGGAATTGTACCTTTATCCTTTGCAAGAGCACCCAGGGGTCCTTTGCTCTTACCTGCTGAGGCTGAGCCACTTCTCCAGATGTGTAAAATCTTCCACAATTTACACATGAAGAGGAAAGCTAAAGTTCTTTCCCCTCTGTGATTCTAGGGACAACATAGATATTTTTCTATTACATTATTTCTTATTCTGAAGTCTGTGCTGTAATTCTACCTACACCATAGGAAATATTGAGAAACAAGAATTAAACAAACAGCTGGACAAAAATAACTGAATAGACAAACCAGGAAATCTGTTCTATCCTGTATGGACTCCCTCTTTCCACCAGGATTTGCAGACCACATACCACCACTATCCTTTGACCACAGGAAATCTCTGCCAGGAATTCTTTATATACATTGTTGCAACTTCATCTGGCGACTAACTGAAACTTTAGAAAGCACT
>NW_008452967.1:0-590 GCF_000622305.1 Nannospalax galili
GTGTGTGTGTGTGTATACATATGTATACTATATAGTATTAAATTGGGTGAAGGGCAAAATATATTGCATGAAAGTCAGAAAACTTCAGTAGCTTCTTAAAAAAAAAAAAAAGGAATGCCCTGGCATCATGGTGCATGCCTTTAATCCCAGGACTTGAGCGGCAGAGACAAGCCTCTGTGAGATCAAGGCCTGCCTGCTCTACATAACGAGTTCAAGGACAGATGGGGCTACAGGGAGCTCTTATCATAAAAAGTAGAATAGATGTTCAACGTTTTGCTTTACTATGTTTTACTGAATTTTGTGAGTTTCATACAATGTATTTTGATCATATCCAGAACTCCTCCCCTATATGTACTCCCCACCAAATTTCATGTTCTCTTTTTAAAAACTTTATTATTTTTATTTTATGTCCATGAATGTACTGCATGCATGCATGTAAGTACACCTATGTCGTACAGTGCCCGCAGATATCAGAAGTATGCAACAGAGTCCCCTGGAACTGGAGTTACAAACTGTTGTTAGCTGCCTTGTGGGTGTTGGGAATTGAACCCGGGCCCTCTGCAAGAGCAGCTCGTGTTCTTAACCACTGA
>NW_008452968.1:0-590 GCF_000622305.1 Nannospalax galili
AAAAAAAAAAGCTTAGAAGTCCAAAAAGGAAATATTTTGAAGAAGGAAATTGAAATTCATTAGGCATTATCAATACTTGATGTCAGTGCCCAAGTCGTATTAGGCAAAAAATATCCATCGAGGCCCTCGTCGTTTCTGGTTGGCTGTCTCAGTTACTGAGCGTGGTGGGCTCTGCCTCCCTGTCCATTGCCACAGGGGTAGGAGCCTTTGATAGGCAACATGCATAGTTCTCCTCACCCCAGTGAACGAGCTGGATGAAGACTCACCCACATACCAGCATGGGAGCAATCGGTCGTATTTGGTCAGTGCAGTTCACTGCGTCCCAGCAAGTCAAAAAAATGGGGAAGATGTTCAATGAAAGGTCAAAAGCTCAAAAGAAGCAGCTATTGGGCCGAAGGGCTCTGACTGGTGGAAAGACTTCTGCAAATGTAACCAGCGGGTGTGTTCATACTCTGCTTTGTTCTTGATCTCTATGGAACAACCTCTGCTTGCTCTTAGCCCCAAACAGTAATTCCTCAAAGTGATGTGGAGCTTTGTATAGGCTGACTTGCCATGCATGTTCACGAAAGGCACGCTCAGGAAACACCTCT
>NW_008452969.1:0-590 GCF_000622305.1 Nannospalax galili
ACTACCCTGGTCAACAACTCAAAGAGGAGCAGGGTTCTCCAATCTGGCACTCTTTCTTGTTATATAGCCTTCATCTATATACTTGGACACATGTAGAGATATTGTATGTGTAATTTTTCAGTAGCCTTTTGAGCTAGTGCATTTCCTTCTACTTTGGGGGTTTGGGGGAGGGGGCGTTGTTGTTCTTTTTAGTTTTCTAAATTCTTCGTTTAGAAGTAAACTTTAATACTATAGCTAGTAAATGCTGAATATGAAAGCTAGATAGGTATTCTGTATTTCCCCCACTGGCAAAGATTTGTTGTACATGATACTGGATTACATAAGAACATTTTCACATAGTGTACTTTGTTTCCCACCTCACACTCCTTACCCTCCTTTTACCACTTTCCCTTGAGATAGTCTCTGCTTTTTAAATAAAATTTTAATAATTTTAAAATAAATGTTAAGTAAAGCTTTTCAGATAATGGCATTGTGAAAATCTTTTTTATTAAAATAATAAGCTATTTCAGAGTTTTCTGATGTTACTGGGAATAACTTATTAATTTTGTGATATTTTAATAGGTTACAAAAGTGTGCATATTCCATAAGGG
>NW_008452970.1:0-590 GCF_000622305.1 Nannospalax galili
TCTGATTTTTCAAAACAGATTCTCAGGGTCAAATGAACAATAAAATTATGGCATTCTAAACCCCATGGTGTTAACAGGTCTGCCCCTGGGCCACATACAACCGTTAGTCTAACCTAATGACCTTTCTATAATTTGGAACAAGCGTTTATCTCTGGGGAGACTTATATAAACTCTGTATCCTAATCTTTGGAAATACTTCATAGAGTGTCCTTGAGCCCACCTTTCTGTGAGGTCTAAGCTGGGCTCCACTCATGGCTGCTGACTTTTGTGGATTCAGCATAGACCTTTAGCTCACACTCGGCCCCCTTAGGAAGTCTCTGCTTAGGCAACTTCCTTGCCTGGCTATGGTCCTTTCTTATACCAGTTTGGTCTCCTAATATTAGTTCCCTGATCAAAATACATTCCTGACCCCCTAGTCTAATAGGTCTACTCTATGCTTCCTGCACTCTGATCTGCATCTTGTTCCTGCTTCCCTCCCAAGAGACTGGAGGCAACGCTCACTCCGTCTCCCACATTCCCCTGGAGTATCACATGTGTGTGCATGGACACGCATGTGTGTATATGAACATACATACGTGTGTGTGTGTGTG
>NW_008452971.1:0-590 GCF_000622305.1 Nannospalax galili
TTACATTCAAGATTTGTCTAGCATGGAAGACTGATGACAGTTTGAATAAATAGTGTAGCCTGGCAGATAAAGACAGTTGATGCATAGCTGTTGATGGATGGATGGGTAGGGGGATAGGTGTGTAGATGACTGGGTGTATGAGTAGATGACTGAGTAGATGGATGGATGGATCCATCTATTGATCAATAGGTGATTGGATGAATTGGTGTATGGATGGGTAGATAGATGGGTGGATGGGTAGATGGATGGGTAGGAAGATGGATGGGTGAATGGAGGAGTTGGTAGATGGAAAGGGTGATGGAAAAGGTAGAAAGGCAATGTAGAGTGTACAGAGGAAGGAGAGAGGGATGGAAGGCTTCTAAGAGTTGGTAATATTTAAATGATGAATAGAAATTTGTCAGGTGGAAGGCCAGGTATGGTGGTTTATGCCTATAATCCTAGCACTTGGGAGGACGAGGGTTTGTGAATTTGCAGCCAGTCTGCATTATATAGTAAGACATTCTCTCAAAATCAAAACAAAACAAAAATATAAAACTACGGGGGCTGGAGAGATGGCTCAGCGGTCAAGAGCACTGGCTGCTCTTGCAGAG
>NW_008452972.1:0-590 GCF_000622305.1 Nannospalax galili
ACGAAAGAGACGATGATGATCAAGATGACAAAGGCCTTGTCTGTGGTGATGATGATGTCTCCCTGAGCATGAGCCGTAGTTTTTAGAGAGCACAGTGCACAGAGCCTGGTTCACCAATTGTGGTTTATTACATGTCAGTTCTCCTCATTTTCTCCCCCAAACCTCTTTTCTGTCTTTATAAGTGCATATGTTTCATGTTGCTGACATAACAAGTACTCATAAACTTGGTGAATTACAGAAGCACACATTTTTTTTCTTATAACGTTAAAGGTCAGAGTCCAGAATCAGTTTCCTTGGACCGAAATCAGTGTGTCAGTGGGACCATCTGGACTTTAGAGGAAAGAGTCAAATCTCTTGCCCATTCCAGCTCTAGAGCTGCCTTCCTTGACTCCTGGATTCTCATTCTATCCTTAAACAAATCCAATAAATCTGCAGGATATAAAAATCAATGTGTAAAAATCATTGAGCTATCTCAAAAAGAAATGAGGAAAAACAACCCAGTTTGCAGCAGCATCTAAAAGAAAAAAAAAACCCCGAAATTTAGAATGAACTTAATTAGATGAAAGATATGCATACTGAAAACTAAAAAA
>NW_008452973.1:0-590 GCF_000622305.1 Nannospalax galili
TAGTTCCTGGGCTCCAGTGGAATCTGTGTGCTCCAGGGTACTAGGATTCCCCCTTTATGTAGAACACAGCACCCTGAGGTGACCACAGAGCATGGCTCAGCCCAGATGAGAGGTTTTTGGAGGGTCCCTGCAAGGAATCAGGTGAGGAAGAGGGGTCAATTTGAATGGAGATCCAGTGAAGTTCACACGTAGAGATGGCACTCAATCTGGTTCCTGAACTGCAGTAGGACCAGGAAGCCATGGGAGATTGATCCCTCGCTTGGACTCCTGGGTTTTACTCTCATTCTTCACCTTGGATTCTGTGTCTTGGGCCCACCGTGTCCCATACTCAGTGTCAGTGGTGTCAAGAGCCCTGTCTCCATTTACCCTTCACACAAGAGAGCCGCCCCTGGGAACCAATGTCAGGTCATTCTTGGGCAAGGTCGGGGCTGCCTCAACTAAGTCCATGAGCTCCATGAGGTCACTGGGTTCTGTCCAGACCTGGGGTTCCTCAGGTGAGAAACATAGCATCTTGCGACGGACCAGCCCAGACTGGAGCGCTCAGTCCGACGGGAACAGGGAATCGGAGAGTGGGCAAGGATTCGGCGAGT
>NW_008452974.1:0-590 GCF_000622305.1 Nannospalax galili
AAAAAAATAATAAAGAGGTATATTCCTAACTTGTCCAGTCAGTGAGTGAAGGAAAGATCTGAGTCTCTGCAGGGTTTAATATACTTTCTATTTTCTGCTGGTCTGGAGCTGCATAAATATAGCGCCTCCTCTGTCAGGCCAGGGCCCTGACTAGAAGATGGAGGTTTGCCTGAGCCCAGGTCTCCTAGTAGGGGAACACTGGCAGGTGAGCTGGACTAGGGTGGGGCTGGGGGAAGCCAAGTGGGCAGCTGGACATACAGGCCTCCGGAGCAGCCAAAGTGAAAGCTTCAGTAAGACTGTGGGATAGAAAGGACGTTAAATAAACTGAGCCTGAGGAGGGAGATGGCCCTTCTCAACTCCTGTCCTGCCCACAAACAGGGCAGGAACAACCTCAGCCCAAGCCACATCTCTTCCCACCAAGGAGGGGCTGATAGCTGGGCCTCCCCAGAGTTTGCAGCTAAGGGTCTGGGAAAGAACTAGGTTGAAGTCAGTCAATGGCCCCCTGGGGAAGCTGAGTGGTGGATCCTCATTCAGCAACCAGAATGGGCAGTGACACTGCCCAAGGTTGTCCAGTAGTGAGGCACAGGTGA
>NW_008452975.1:0-590 GCF_000622305.1 Nannospalax galili
GCTTGATACACTAGCAGGAGGCTCTGAATTCAGACTGCACCCATGTAAAAAGATGGATGTGGTAGCATGCATCTGCAACCCCAATGACAGGGGAGGAAGACAGGAGGATTCCTGGAGCTCACCAGTTCAGCTAGACTGACTGGCCAACAAGCTCCAGGTTCAGTGAGAGACCCTATATCAAAAAGATAATGTGGAGGAGCTGGGGAGATGACTCCGTGATTAAGAACACTTGCTGCTCTTTCAAAGGTCAAGTTCAGTTCCCAGCACCTGTGACAGGCAACTCACAACCACCTATAACTCCAGCTCCGGAGGATCCCACACCCTCTTATAGCCTCTGCAGGTACCCACACACATATGCACATACACACACAGAGTCACACATACATACACATAAATAACAAAAACAATAAAGTGGAGAGCCATTAAAGTGGAGAGGAAGAAACCTGCTGTTGACCTCTGACCTCCACATGCACATATGCACACATAAATAAAAGAAGAAGAAAAAGACAAAGAGGTAGAAGAGAGGAAGAAGGAGGACAACGCGAGGAAGAGGAAAAAGGGGAGGAGGAGGAGGAGGAGGAGGAGGAGGA
>NW_008452976.1:0-590 GCF_000622305.1 Nannospalax galili
CTGTTGCAAAAGCTAGCCTGGAACTTGCTATATAGACAATGCTAGATCTCATGGAGGTCTGCCTACCTCTATCTCTGCCCTCAGAGTGCTGGGAGTAAAGGTGTGTACCACCACACCCAGCTCTTAAAATGTAGTTTAAAAAGATCCATGTAACTGAAAGGTAGCTTTACAAAACAAGTTTTTACGTTTGATAGCTTCCAAAAATTGCTATTTTTGTTTTGTTATTTGTGTTGTAATAATTTAGTGATAATTCAGTCAGAAGGAAAAATCTGAAACTTAAAATGATCAGTTTGCCTTATGTTTTCAATTCTCCACTCATTCCTTTTTTTGTCCTTTTTTATTTTTTAAAAAATTATATGTATTTATTATTTATCATGCATGAATGTGTGTGCATGCATATGTGTGTGCCCACATGTGTGCGTGCATGTGTGCACAACACAATGTTTGTGTGGAGGTTAAAGGACAACTTGCGGGGGGGGGGTCAGTTCTCCCCTTCCATTGTGTGGGTCCTGGGAATTGAACTCAACTCAATGGACTTTGCAGCAAACACCTTTCCCCATGGAACCATCTTGATGTCTCCATTCATTTTT
>NW_008452977.1:0-590 GCF_000622305.1 Nannospalax galili
GACCAGTCTTGAACTCTCAGAGATTCCCTATGCCTCTTCCTCTCAAGTTCCGGGATTAAAGGCATGTTTTGCTGCCACTGGCTTCTGGGTTTTTTAAACAACTACAAATTTAATAATTTTCCATCCACTAACAAGTTTGAGGAACTTGTATATCATGATCTCTTGTAATATAATAATAAAAATTAAAATAGCACATGCTAGGTATGACTTCACAGACTTTTAATTCCAGTGTTTGGGTATCAAAGGCAAAAGAAACCTGAGGTTGAGGCCATCCCAGGACACACAGTGAGACTGTTTTTCAAATGATGAAGGTATAGGAATGAAGTTTGTGAGCACTTGCCTAGCATGCTCATATTCCTAGTATCAGAGAAGAAAGACAGAAGATAATATGGATTTGTGTCATGGCTAGATGAGCAACTTAGAGTAGAATGATTTCAGGAACTGACCAACATACCTGTGCTTGACACAAATCACAAAGGTGTTACGAGGGTGCATGTGTAACATGTTGACCTGCACAATAACTGGTTTAGGTTCAGTGAGAAATCCAAAATAAAGAGAAGCGTAATTTATTTCTCACACATCATGCATAA
>NW_008452978.1:0-590 GCF_000622305.1 Nannospalax galili
GGTGGTAAATGGACCTGCTGGGTGTTAGGACCAGTGACATTGGCATCCAAGTCAAGCACACAACAGTTTATCTGTTTAATCTCAGCATATCTCATTTTCTCCTGCCAAATGCACTGATACTAATGCAAAACTCAGAATACTTTGAGGAATTAATGACAGCATGTAAGTAAAGTATTGAGGAGAAAATGAGCCTTGAAACAAAAAATATTCTGAAACCCTGTTTCTCCTAAGGTCCGTCTACACTTCCTCTTTTACTGATGGAGAATGAAGAGTCTCGAAGACAGCTCCCTTGGTATATTCACCAAGGGAAGAAATAAATGCCAAGGAGGCTATCAACAGGTCTAGTCATCGCCTTCCGGATGGTCATAGCTCTTTGATCCAAGTCTTCCACTGACTCTAGATGAGTCGTGGGAAGAAGGCCTGCAATGAAAATTTTGAAAATTCTTTTTTGTTGTTGTTTTGGCTTTTTTGAGATGGGGTCTCCCTGTAGCACTATTCACAATGGCCAGGGCATGGAGTCAACTCAAGTGCCCATCAGCAGGTAAGGGACAAGGCAAATGGAGCATTACTACATGATGAAATGATGTTCC
>NW_008452979.1:0-590 GCF_000622305.1 Nannospalax galili
AGCCAAAATGGTGAAGCTCGTGCTTCCTCCCTGGATTCTTCCCTGTCTATTCTTACAGACTCCCCCTCATGTTATTGAAGCTGAGTGGGTGGAAGGGGTGACTGTCTCCTTCCCTTCCTGTGGAGTCTCTTAGGGTTCAGATATCCAACAGTTGCTGGTCCTTTCAGAGGACATACCTATCCAACAGAGGGAATTTGTTCTTTCCAGGGGAGAGTTCAGTACAAGCAGATTCTCAGAGTTGATTGAATTGAGATTGCTTGTGTATGTATGTGTTCATCTGACTGCAGGTATGAAGCATGTGGTTTCATATGTTTTTGGAGGCCAGAGATTGACATTGAGTGATGCCATTTGTCAGTTTTCTCCTTTATTTTTTTGAATTTAGAAATTTTATCACTATTACATATGCATGTGTATATCATGTGAGTGGACAGGCTCACATTTGCGATGACACATGTGAGGAGGCCTGAGGACAACTTTGTGGAGTCAGTTCTCTCCTTCTATGTTTATTTGGGTTCTGGGGATTGTACTGAATTTTCCAGGCTTGCCAGGCAAGTGCTTAACTTGCTGAGCCATCTTGATGCCACCCTCCA
>NW_008452980.1:0-590 GCF_000622305.1 Nannospalax galili
GTGTTAAAACATCATGATCAAGGGAACTTACAGAAGAAATAGTTTGTTTTGACTCATGGTGCTAGAGGGATCAGAATCCATCATATCAAGGGGGCATTAACAGCAAGAGGCAGAAGCTGAGAGGGCACATCTTCAAGTATACTTGAGAGAGAGAAACTGAAAGGGGGCCAGTCTGAATTCTCAAAGTCTGTCCCAAGTCCACACCTTCTCAACTTCCACAAAGAGTGCTACCAGCTGGGGCCAAGTAAAAAGTGTCTGAATCTATGGGGAACATTTCTCATTCAAACCAACACATGATACTACTCCCTGGCTTCCATAGGCTCATGGCCATATCATAAATATGAAATTCATCCAGCTGAAAAAGTATCCATGATTGGGGCTGGAGAAATGGCTCAGTGGTTAAGAGAAGTGACTGCTCTTGCAGAGGACATGGGTTCTGTTCCCAACACCCACATGACAGCAAACCACCAATCATAACTCCAGTTCTGGGGGGCCTGATGCCCTCTTCTGACCTCTGTGGGCATTGTCTGACACAAGTGCACTTACATACATGCAGGCAATGCACTCCTACACATAAAATAAAAATAATA
>NW_008452981.1:0-590 GCF_000622305.1 Nannospalax galili
TGAACCCAGATCCTCTGCAAGAGCAGCTAGTGCTCTTAACCATTGAGTCATCTCTCTAGCCCCTGGTCATTTAAAAAACCAGCCTGGGAACTAGCTCTGGATCTTCTTCCAACTGAATGGTTGTTTTCTGTGCCTTGACCACCACTAGTGATGGCACCATTTCAAGGTGACCAGGATGTACTTAGCCAGTGGGTCTGGGACCTCAGAGTCTCAAAGTCATAAGAAACAACAGTGCACTGATGACCTCTGTAAATAGATGACATGCACAGCGTGTCAGACACTGCACCGAGCCCTTTGCAAACTCACTGGTGCTCAGCTCTTCACGACAGGTACCAGGGAAGGTACTACTCTCTCCCACTTCTGCAGCTGAGGAGAACACAGCTTTGCAGGGCTGTGCCAGTTCTGCAGGGCTTACCCTTTCCCTCCATGCTTGTAGTCACCTGGGCATCCTGTCCCTTCCTCAGAGAGCAACACCTCTGCTATGCCTAGGATAGAGCAGCTGGACCCACCTACACAGACCTTCTTTAAGAACAGATCTGAAGCCAGGTGTGGTGGCACATACCTTTAATCCCAGCACTTGGGAGGCAGAG
>NW_008452982.1:0-591 GCF_000622305.1 Nannospalax galili
CCTATGGTAAGGAACACTGCGTCTCTCATATTGTTATATATTATTCCTTTGCTTATGGCTGGAGAGTGGATGTCAAACGAATCATTGTCTTGACAACACTTGCCCTTTTAGCTAGAGTTACATCATTGGGGTGGACATACTCCATCACATCATTCTGTTTGCTTTCGTTTTCTTTTACATGCTTTGGCAATCCTTGTGACCTTGCCTTTATTACTAAGCTGTTAGGTATTTGTTTTGGAACTAAGTAATGGAATTGTTAAGATAATAAGAATTGAGGATTTCTGCCGTATTTCAGGTCCCTGGATTTAGGCACTTATTTGACAGTTTATTCACTCCATAATATTAACTGTTAGTGATAACAGAGATTGTTGGAGTGACTGCCAGGAAACTGGCACTGCACTGTGCTTGAAGCAGATTGGTGTGTGTTTGAGCTTTGCTTTTTCATTTGGAACCATGAACACTGGTGGCATTCAAAGAGTTTCACATCAGTGTCTCTCATGTACCATCCTTAATATATGTTTGTGTCCAGATGTGCCTACCTCACTTACTTCACAGAATGCCAAGTCTAAATATTTTTGGTATTGATGAGAT
>NW_008452983.1:0-591 GCF_000622305.1 Nannospalax galili
AGAGACTTTTGGTGGAAAGAGCAGTGGAGGAAAAATAACCACAAGAGATGGAGGCGGATTCTAACTTTTCACCTCTTCTATTTTGTTCCTCTCCCCCAAATTTCATGTTTTCCTGTTATGTGGCTTATACCATGGAATAATATTAATCATTAAATTAATTACTGTCATTAAATTAAATGTTAATTATGAAAATGAATATTTAAAGTTTTACATAGCAATTCTTTACATATCTCTTAACACATCTAAATAATTTTCCCTCACTTTATTAGTATAGAATTCATATTTAAGGGGTAGTCTTAGAGTGTACAAATGTAGAGCTATGAATAAGAGCTATAATGAACTATTTGGCACATATTCAAATGCTATTGTGCATTATCTGATATGTAGAGTTACTAATAACCAATCCCTTTGGGGAACAAGACAAAGGTTACAGGAACCATTGGGAAAAATAAAAATGCCCAGAACCTCTTGGACAAATGGTAAAAATTCAACAACATTTTGGACAAATAAGGAAGTTTTCAGGCACTAGACTGAGATGCACATGGGTAAGTCCTCCTTGGTCAGACAGGAGAAGGTTTATTTGGACAGTGG
>NW_008452984.1:0-591 GCF_000622305.1 Nannospalax galili
GGAGACCAGAGCACTCACTGACCAGCCCTGGACAGTAACAGGTGCCAGCATCTGCCTCCTCCTGCCCCACTGCCGCTGGGTTCATGAGCACCAGGAAAGTCCACTGTGGCTGCTGGCCTTTTCAAGGATGTTTTGCAGGTTTGGGTCTCTCTTCTTGTTTCTTGCAGCAAGTCTGTTGATAACAAATTCCCCAGGAGTTGTTAAACCCTGTCATTGCATTCACTCACAGGCTTAGAATGTTGGATAACAAAAGGACATTCTCTATTTTCCTAGATTCACAAAAATATACACAAAGAAACTGTCCTAGACTTTAGCTTGAGGCAGTGGAGGGGGCAGACACCAGAGCTGTGCTCTCTCAGGTGCCCTTTAGCCCCTGCACAGCCTGCTTCCCGAAAATGTGTCCAGACTCAGGCTCAGCTCTTACCCTGGACTGTTCCTAAAGGCAGCACTGCTGTTACTCCTGGAGAACTGTGTAATGATGGAGAGGGACAGAGGCCCCAAGCTGAGGCTCAGCATGCTGGAGTCCACACTCACGTCAGCGTCTTTGACCCAGACATACATTCAACATCAAGATTCAGGGCAGAATCTCTT
>NW_008452985.1:0-590 GCF_000622305.1 Nannospalax galili
TTTTGAGAAGCTGTGAAGGTGAAGCCTGTTTGGCAATGGAGACCCCAAGAAAAAGTTCATGGTTCTAAAGCCATGAGGCATCTGCCAAGCAGACCTGCTGTAAGTCAAATGCACTGATGGGGGGTGCACATGGTGTCCACTCCCCTTTTCCCACATTCCTTGCGGCAACTTGGGGAAAGAATTCTCCAAATCCCAGTTTGAAGAATCTTAAGGAGTCTATTGGACTTGCTAACTGAGCTTGGGGTGCTGGTTTACTTACAGAGGAGTGCCCCCCCATTCACAGAGGTGTCAAAAGTCCACACCCAGATATAAATCCTGTGGTTCCAGACAGCCTCAAAAACTTGGTCAGAGGCCAGCCTCATGGTTTTCCCAGCTTTTATACCCTTAGCCCCTCCCTGGAGGCAGCTATGGTCAACCAATTGGTTGGAAGAGGAAAGGGGAGTGGCTTCTTTTCAGAGCATGGGAAGGAGGCGGATCCATGGGCCATCATCAAAGGGTCAGAGAAAAATCTGGGTCACACCTTCATATAGGGAGTGTGGCCAACCAAAGAGAGATGCTTGTTGCAAGCAGCAAAGTTGGAGAGGCTGAGC
>NW_008452986.1:0-591 GCF_000622305.1 Nannospalax galili
GTTTCTTATTACTTCCACCCTGACTCTCTTAAGCCACACCCAGAAGTGTTCCATAAAACCTGTTGTAATTCATTACCTGAGTGCCTCCCTTTCCTAGACAATCATGTGTTTTGGCTCTATCACCTCCCCTAGGCCAACTATCTATGTCCTATGTTCCACCAAACTTGGGGCTCTTGTCACCTTTCCAGGGTTCATTTGGGGCAAGGACTTCGATATTGGGCAGAGTGGTAGACCAATCTTATGCTCCATTCTTGCATAGATTTCTAGTTTCAGTTCTACTACAAGCTCCACCAATAACAGAATCAAAATCAGTAACCTCCATACTTTTATACTAATCACCTCATTGACTTAAAAACTAGTATGCATCTATAATGCATTATATGTGCATAAATTATTTATCAATAATTATTCATTACATATTAGTACATGAATATTTCACATACTTTTAAAGTGTGCTAAGTTGGAAAATTTAAGTAGATAACATAAAAGTAAACACGAGTGTACAATCCATTGGATTGTCTTGCACAGCCTTCTCTTTGGAGACAGTGACTCAGACTCCACCTAACTGAATGCCACATCTGAACTTCAGAA
>NW_008452987.1:0-591 GCF_000622305.1 Nannospalax galili
CTGGGGCTACAGGGAGACCCTGTCTCAAATAGACCAAAAATTATCATAAATCCAAAAATAAAATTGAAATATGTGGTAGCCTTGGCTAACTCACAAAGTGTTTAGTGGTAACCCATATCTTTGAAAATTTTGAGAATGCAGTGATAAGCATTATTCAATGTCCAAACATTTGATAAAACTGTGACTCCTCAGAAAGCTATTCACATATGTAATAAATGTGAATTATTCAATATAAAGATTGGTAAGTAAGGTTGTTAGTGAATATTTATTGGTGCTTACTATTCCATGGAAATTATTAAAAATGGAGATAAATTAAGAAAAAAACTGCATAGTTTGCTTTGCCTTATGAAGAATAATGGAAAGATGCACAATTGTAGAAACCTTATTAACAACTTTTTATTCAATCTAAAGAGTAAAAAGTTAGGTTGAGAAAAAATTTTAATGTCAATGTTACTGAACGATATCTAAATGGTTAAAGCTCATGCCAGTGACTATTTTCTTTCGATTCATGGATCTTTGAAGAGAAATAGAGTTAACAATCCCATCCATTGATAATGTTATTACCAAAGAAAGTCACATGGAGAAAAAAAA
>NW_008452988.1:0-589 GCF_000622305.1 Nannospalax galili
CTCCACCCACTACCATTTGTAATTGAATTTAGGATATCTCAGACTTTTTCTTCATCAAAAGCAATTAGGAGAGAGTTTTGCATGCTGCCTACCAGGGAGACACCTTTTCTTTTAGTATAGTAGGCAACAGCTGTGCCCCTATCTTGGTCACTTGGTGCCCTGGATCCTGCCTTGTGAAGCTCAGTCCTGTAATCCATCTGTAGCTGTCTTTCCTCTCTTCTCTTACTCTCTACAAAAATATTCTTTTAGATAGGGCTGGTGGCACATATCTGTAAACCCAGTACTCAGGAGGCTGAAGCAGAGGGATCACAAATTTAAAGCCAGCTTGGGCTATATAACGAAAGGAAGGTAAGTTCTGTCCATCCTAACAGATCTTTAATATAAGGGGTCTGACTCTCATCCACCAAGCATTAGGGTACTGTTAAATTATTTTAACAGAAACTGTGCATGATGGTGCATGCCTTTATTCCCAGCACTCAGGAGCCAGAGGCAGGCATATCTCTGTGAGTTTAAGGCCAGCCTGATCTACATAGCAAGGTGCAGGCCAGCTGGGGCTACAGGGAGACCCTGTCTCAAAAAGACCAAAAAA
>NW_008452989.1:0-591 GCF_000622305.1 Nannospalax galili
TACTGGAGCATTGTGATGTCACAGTGGGGCATTGTGAAGACATATTGGAGCTTTGTGATGGCACATTGGGGAATTGTGATGGCACAATGGGCGTTTGAGGGCACATTGAAACATTATGATTATATACTGGAGCAATGCGATGGTATATTGAACATTGTTGTGGTACATTTGGGCATTGTCATGGCACACAGGGGCATTGTGATGACACATTGGTGCACTGTTATGGCACAGTGAGGATATGGATGGCACATTTGAGCACTGTGATGTCACATTGGAGGAGAGTGATGGCACATTGAGCATTGGGATGATACACTGGGGCCTGTGATGGCACACTGAAGATTGATGTCTCATTAGAGTTTTGTAATGACACATTGGGGCATTTTGATGTCACATTGAAGCATTGTGATGGCACTTTGTGGCACTGTGAAGAATCATTGAGCATTGTGATGAGTCATTGGTGCATTGTTATGGCACACTGAGAATTGTGATGTAAAATGGAGCAATTGTAGATATACTGGAGCATTGTGATGGCACACAGGGCATGGTGATGACACAATGGAGCATTGTGATGACACATTGGTGCATTGTGAT
>NW_008452990.1:0-590 GCF_000622305.1 Nannospalax galili
GCTAACAACTGTCCATAACTCCAGTTCCAGGGAATCCAAAGCCCTCTTCTGTCTTCCACAGACATTGCATGACACGGGTGCATAAACACACATGCAGGCAATACACTTATACACATAAAACATTTTTCTAAAATTAATGTAAAGAAAAAAGAGAGAGATAGTGGCACAGACACTATATAGGCAAAGACAGACAAATTCCTAGAACTTGCCAGTCAGCCACCTAGTCTGCTTGGTGAGGTCCAGGCCAGTGAGAGACCCTGTCTCAAAAATCAAGGCAGATAGTTCCTGAGGAATAACACTGGAAGCTGTCCTCCAGCCTCTATGTGTATGCATATACACACATGTGCACACACATACATACACCTGCACGCACATGAGCACAGGCACACATATTAAGATGAAACAGCTCTGTGTTTCATTGAAGAGTATTCTGAAATCTCCATTTTTTTATTTTATGTTCATGAGTGTTTTGACTGCATGCATGTAAGTACACCAATGTCATGCAATACCCACTGAGTCCAGAAGAGGATGTCAGATTGCCTGGAACTGGAGTTACAGGTGGTTGTTAGCTGCCATGTGGGTGCTAGGAA
>NW_008452991.1:0-591 GCF_000622305.1 Nannospalax galili
CTTGGAAGTCAGGTAGTATGATGCTGCCACCTTTGTTCTTATTCTTGGGTAGCTGAGCTCTTTTGTGGTTAAAACAGCTTCCGGATGTGGCTCAGCAGTTGAGAGTGCTGGCTGAGCTTGCTGAGGAACTGGGTTTGAGTCCCAGCACCCAAGCGCCCAGATGGTGGCTAGTGGACTTCTGCAACTCCAGTTCCAGGGGATCTGACGCCCTCTTCTGACCCCTTTGGACATTACACGACACAGGTGGACTGATATACATGTAGGCATAACACTCATACACATAAAATAGAAATAAAAAAATAAAAAAAACCCCAGATATATGAATTGTGGCTCTATGTCCGCACTTTGACAGGCAGTGCATTGAATCTGGAGGTTGCTTTGGGCATTACGGACATTTTAACAATGTGAAGTCATCCAGTCCAGGAGCACAAGATACAGCTTCATGTATTTGTGTCCCCTTGAAGTTTTCCTTCAGTGTTTTACAGTTTTCAGTGTGTAGATTTTTTTTAGCTCTTTTGTTAAAATGTTTCTAAGTATCTTCTTTTTATGATTACTGTTAATGGAATCGTTCTTGAATTACTTTTTATGATT
>NW_008452992.1:0-585 GCF_000622305.1 Nannospalax galili
ATGATAGATAGATAGAACATATAATTGATTAATATAAAAAATAATTTTCCTTTATTCTTGAGAATTTAGTACATGTATATAATGAAATATCATAGCCACCCTTCATTTCCTCCCACATTCCCTCAAACACATTGTCCTCTCAACTTCATGTACTCTTTCTTTTATAAACCACTAAACCCAGTTAGTGCTCCCTATATGTGCGTGGGTAGAGGCCATCCACTGGAGCCTGGGAATTCTACCAGTGGCCACACATTAAAAAAGAATGATTTTCCCTTCCCAAGTACCTATCAATTGCTAATAACTCTTCAGTAAGGGATGGGAGCCTAGCAATCACTCCCCTGGTCTATACCTGAATTTTGGCTGGCTTAGTCTTGTGTAGGTCTTGTTCACATAAACCCAGCTGCTGTGAGTTCATGAATGTGATAGCCGTGCCATGTCCAGAAGACGGCATTTCACCCTCCACCATCCTCAGGCTCTTGCGTTCTTTCCCCTTTTTGTTCCACAGTGTTGCCTTAGCCTTAGCCTTAGCAGGAGGGTAGTGCTTTGTGTGTGTGTGTGTGTGTGTGTGTGTGTGTGTGTGTGTGT
>NW_008452993.1:0-591 GCF_000622305.1 Nannospalax galili
AATGTGTTTAAGTTCTGAAGGTTTACCTAAAAAAATCACCAGTGCCAAAGAGAACTGATAATAACGTGCACACAGAGTTAGAACTGGACCATTTTAAAGTCAACTGTATTAATTCCCAGCATCCTAAGTTCCCTGCTTTCAAATCCTTTTCAATACAGCTCTCCCCAGGGACTCAGCTATGCTAGTGTCTTCATCTGCCCACCTCCCATCTCAACCCTCATATAAGCCCATGCATTTTATATCTTCATATAAATAGAAGCCATTTTCCTACATATCTCTAGGGATTTAAGAGGTTAAATTTCCAAAAAATGAAGTAAACAACCACGGCCTGACTGAGAAAATGGTAAGTACACGTAAAACAGGTAAGAGTTCTTCAAATTATCTCTTTGCTAGCACCTTAGAAAAAGAATTTAAAGTATTCTTTCTCTTCCTATCCTCAGGGAACTCTGTAATGGAGCAACCACTTTTGATAAATTTCATATCCTTAGATTTTTTTTTCTGTATCTTAACTTCATTAAATTTGAAAATATTCAAAATATTCTTTTGTGGAAGAAATTAAAGGAAAGATCAGGTTGAGACATACCCAAAATA
>NW_008452994.1:0-591 GCF_000622305.1 Nannospalax galili
TTGTTGCTGTTATTTTTTCAGACAGGGTCTCATGTAACCCAACTTATGTGGGAACACCCTATGCAGTCAAGACTGGCCTTGAACTCCTGATCTTCCTGCCTCCATTCCCAAGTTCTGGGATCACAGATACACACCATTGTGACGTGATGAAGACTACTGGTGTTTACAGATAATTCAGCTTCATCATTCCTCTTGCTCTGAATCCCCAAGGCAGTGGGTGTAATTGTTTCCACTTTACAAGGAGGTTTAAGTGATCTGTGAAGGGTCCTACAGCCTTCTCTGGCAGAGCCAAGAGGTCGAGTTCCTGATCTTAGCTCATCCCTTTCAGCTGGGTGAACCCAAAGAACTTTATTAACTTCTCCATGTTTCCATTTTATCATCTGTAAAATAGGGACATAAAAACATTAAAACTTCATAGGTTTTGTGAGAATCAACTTAGTTAACATTTGCAAAGCACTTAGAATACTGCTTGGCACAACAGGGAAGAAAAAATCCTGCAGCTTTCTGTTTCTGTGATGTCTCTTTGACTCCATGGTCTTCCTTTCCCCTCATACTCATGAGCGGGACGATCTGGTGTTAAGCATCCAAGAA
>NW_008452995.1:0-591 GCF_000622305.1 Nannospalax galili
GTTTTTCCTCCTCTAATGCAAGGTGATATGTCCTCAAATCACAATGCTTGCTGCACAGCAGCAAAAGTCAGTCCCCAACCCCCTGGTGAATCCGTGCGGGGTCAGCTTCTCGGAACAGAAGTGCCTGTTGTCTGGCGTCTCTGGGTCTCTCCCCATCCCTCTGCGGGTCCTAGGAAGCAGGTCCTGGGAGGCAGGTCCTAGGAGGCGTGCTGCCGGAGGGACAGGGTCCTGCTGCGGAGGGCGGCCTCCGGGGTCTTGCCTTTGTCCAGCAGAGCCTGGCGCTGGCGAGCTTCCCGCAGCTCGGCCACCGCGGCCCGCTCCTCGCGCAGACGGCCGGCGGCGGTGAAGGGACTGCACACGGTCTCCACCAGGCCGAGCACCACGCCAAAGAGCGCCAGCACGCTGCCCAGGACGTACAGCTTCACCAGCTTCCCGCGGGACTTCTGTGCCACCAGTTCTTTGACCAGAGGGATCAGCTCCTGCACAGTTTCCATCTGGGCTTGGGGGGGTGGCAAGACCTGAAGGAGGAGCCGAGAGGAGCGGGGTTGAGCACGGGGAACCCTGGGCACTGGGGTGGGGGACAGCAGGGGA
>NW_008452996.1:0-591 GCF_000622305.1 Nannospalax galili
CCACAGGAACTGTGTAGGGACCTGGGGTCCAGCCCACGGCCAGCCCTGGGCTGCCCCCAACCTTGCTGCACACCACACTGGGCCTTCTTCCTTTTGATCACTCCCCACATGGCTCTAGTCTTTTCTCTCTCTCTTAGGTGAGTCCCTGGATAGTCGGAGGCCACTGCTCCATCTTCCCTTAGCTTTCTCTGTCCAGTGCTGGCTTGTCTCCTTTTCCTTCCACCATTTCTAGGCATCCAGAGCCTGTGGCTCTATAGAGGGGGCGCACATTGGCTTGTTTGTTGGACCCCCAGATACCTGTCTAGTTTGCCGAGTCCCTGAGCCCACAGCACGTATTTTCATGTGTACACAGGTTCCTTTCATTCTTTCAACCAAGTGTAAACCTCAGCATCTCACAAACTAAACACCACGCTGGTTTTTTTGCATGAGAAGTGTGCCTGAGAGAGCCCTGAGCCTCCCACCCACTTATCGTTAATCTTTTGCACCTTACCGCAGGATTTCCCACAGACACATCTGCTCTGAAAGGGAACTGAAGGGTAAAGTCGTTGCTAGCAACAAAGGCAGTTGTGCAAAAGAAAGCTTATGTGCCCC
>NW_008452997.1:0-591 GCF_000622305.1 Nannospalax galili
GGGACTGCAGGATCTTCCCTTACACTGGGCCAGAAACATGCAGCTAGGGAGAGTCTTCAGAGTCTTGGGGCTCCTGAGAGGAGACAGAGAAGAGAGCCAAGGCCCAGGCTTAGAGACTCAGGGAACATAGGAGGTGAAGGAGGGGCCTTCAGACAGCAAGGCAGACCCTGGTAGGTAGCAGAAGAGAAAGCTTGGGAGCGGGCTTTTTAAAATTTATTTGACAGGGTCTCATGTCCCAGGCTGGACTCCAACCCTCTCTGTAACCAAGGATGACCTTGAACTCTTGATCCTCCAGCCTCTACCTCCCAAGTGCTGGGATTACTGACATGCAGCGCCACACCCAGTTTTTCTCTGGTGCTGGGACTTGAACCCAGGGCTTCATGAATGCGAGACCAGCAATCTACCGACTGAGCTGGAAGGGTTTCCCTGGGGAGTGTGAGTTCTCCAGAGTTTTTCCCATGAACACTGAAGGGCACCCGAGACCCAGAAACGTGCAGGTGCGCAGAGCAAAGACCGTTCCTAGGTCAGACATGTCAGGCTGGACACCGAGCCACATCTGAATTGAGGTCATTTCTGTAAGAAACTGGTGGC
>NW_008452998.1:0-591 GCF_000622305.1 Nannospalax galili
CCTTAGTTCATTCCAGATCTGTTCAAGTAGACAACCAAGATTAAGCATCATAATTCTCGATCTGAGACTTCCTTTACCATTGGCCTGGGAACAGCTTCCAATCTACGGTGTGGAAGATGCAGAGTGTTTTATTTCTGGGGTTGTGCCATTGTCCTCCTCTTTGGATTATTCCTCACTACATAGATGTCTCCTCAAAAATCCACATATGATACATATTTTTTAAAATGTCTATCCCCTTAATGTGGTATTTCACAGCAATGTGGCTTCATATTGATTTTCTTTCCCCGTCACCGAGCGGAGGTTTCCACGAATTTCAATCAGGAAGTGCATGTCACTTGGGGAATTTTTATTTCTTCAACAGTGTGCTCTTCTCTTTTTCCTCTGTGGTCACACCCAATGTTCAAATACTGTCTCCTTGCACAGCTCCTTTAGTTTTTTTTTCATTTTTTTCTTCTCCATCTTTCTGCTCTTTATAAACTTATTAACAAAATACATTTTTGTGCTTTAAATATAATGATAATTCTCTAACGATACTGGAATTGTTCCCCTTTCTTCCTGTTATTTGTGTCTCAGTTTTTCCTGACTTGTGTT
>NW_008452999.1:0-591 GCF_000622305.1 Nannospalax galili
TTTTAGGGTCTCAGCATAAATTATATGGAAAAATAAAAATTTGTTAATGTTGAAATTGGAATAATTTAAATATACTGAATTTATAGATGGGACAACTGAGTCCAGAGAAGTGAGTGAACATGACATTTGCCAAACTGCCAGGGGAAATACCCCCTAAAGCAGGCTGCAAATTAGAAATACTTAGAAGTTTCTAAAAACAGCCACGTCACACTATCCCCTGTTTAATTCAATGGCACTGTTAGGGATGATGTGGGGCCTGCATCTTGGGTTAAAACCACTGGTGCAAAGAAGTGCAGAAGCCCGACATTTAGAAGTGGTGAGCACTAGGCTTTGGTCTGTCACTTGCCAGCATCACTCTTGGGTTTTCTTGTCTGGAAGATTAGAACGTCAATTCCTAGCCTTACAGGGTTTGTGAAAGATTCTCATACAATTTCATTATGATTTAAATATCCAAATAATAAAAATCCCAATAATAGGAAAGTGGAAAAAATTATGGAATATTTACATGATTAAACTTTAGGATGTTATTAAAAATGAAGTTTCCAGGGCTGGAGAGATGGCTCAGTGGTTAAGAACACTGACTGTTCTTGC
>NW_008453000.1:0-590 GCF_000622305.1 Nannospalax galili
TAGCAAGTTCCAGACCAGCTGGGGCTACAGGGAGACCCTGTCTCAAAAATAAACAAATAAATAAATCCTCTCTGTATTCCTCACATCTCCCTCCTGTCACTCACCAACTTCTGTCTGACCACATTCTTCCCAGGAGTCCTTTTCTCTCTCGCAGTACTGTCACTGGGTGGGTTGGTCTACAGTAGTGTACCCTGTGATATATCAGCTACATGTCAGCTGTATAAGGTTTCAGCTAGTGACGGGCAACCACACAATGTGATCCTATAAGATTATATTTGTGGGCTGGGAGGATGGCTTCGCAGGCAAAGTGTTTGCTGTGCAAATGTGAGGACCTGGGTTTGGATCTCCAGCACCCACATAAAGCTGGCCATGGTAACATATATCTCTAATCCCAGAGTTCCTGTGGCAAGATAGGAGATAGAGACAGGAGAATCCCTTGACCCTCAACACCAGCTAGTCTGGGGCCAAACAAGGACAAGAGACTCTATTGAAGAACAAGTTGGAAGGTGAGGACCAAAACATGAGACTGTCCTCTGATCTCCACATGTGCCCTGGGGCATGCATGCCTCCATGCTGACATACATGAACAT
>NW_008453001.1:0-591 GCF_000622305.1 Nannospalax galili
AACCCAAACGAAATCTACTCCAAATCCTAGCATCCACCTAATTATTAATATTAATACTTTTCCTTTTAAAGGTTTTGGTTAGTGTCGACTAGAAGTGGAAAGTCAAATTTCATTTTCATTCCTTGCCTCTGCCCAATGCCATAAAGATTATTACAAAATTTAATTTCAAAAAGTATAATCGGGCTGGATAGATGGCTAATGATTAAGAGTGTTTGGTGCTCTTCCAGAAGTTCCTAATTCAGTTCTCGGCACCCACATCAGGTGGCCCACAAACATTTCAGCTCCAGGGAATCTAATGATGCTCTCCTCTGGCCTCTGTAGGCAATGGCATTCGTGTGCACATACCAACACACAGACACATATGCACACACATACTTAAATAATAAAACTAAATGTTATTTTTTAAAGATTTATCATTTTCATGTGTATGTATGTATTCCTGTGAGTGTATGTGTACCATGCACATGCAGGAGACCAGAAGAGGGCATGGGATCCCCGGAACTGGAGTTATAGGAGTTGTGGATTTGGTTTGATTTTGGCTTGAGACAGGGTCTCTCTGTAGCCCTAGCTGGCCTAGAACTCACTATATAG
>NW_008453002.1:0-591 GCF_000622305.1 Nannospalax galili
TCTGTTTCCATATGGTCATGCACCTCCTCCCTGGCTCTTATAATCTTTCCATCACCCCCATTACATAATGGTACCTGAGCCTTGGGTGGGTGAAATTTAATATGAGTCCTGTCCAAGGACCAGCATTCTACAGACTCTTAATCTCTACGCTTAGGCCAGTTGTTGCCATTTGTGTTCCTAGGCCTCTGCTGCCTGAGGGAGTTTCATTAATGAGAATTGAAAGATTAATTAGTGTCCTCTTCTTTACCCTTCTTCTATATTCCCTGTACCTTAGGTGTAGAGGTTGTATTGTTGATGTGTCCATAAATATATATTTGCTCATAGTAAGAAGTTATATTAGTTTGGGAATGTGACAGTACTGGTGTTTCTTTAAGATCTGTGAGCACTCCAGCCATGTTCATGTGGTTATGTTTGCAGTACCACAACTGAGTTTCCTCCTATTGAGTGGGCTTTCAGTCCAATTAGGTAACTTTTGATTGCCCCCAAGATAAAAGTGTCACTACTACAGCAATATTGTTTACTGTGCCATCCATTGATGTGAAGCTGGTGTTGAATCATCAATTGATGTTTTCCCTTGACACCTTCAAATCG
>NW_008453003.1:0-591 GCF_000622305.1 Nannospalax galili
GTGATGGACTCTTGTCTCTCTGGAACCATAAACCCAATAAACTCTTCCTTCTATAGGTTGCCTTGGTTAGGGTGTTTCATCACAGCAACAGAGAAGTAGTCTACCTACAAAGACTGAGTTCAAGGATGGCTTGGCCTCTTCTGAGTTCTTAGAATCTGGAAAAATTACTTACACTTTCAAAAGGTCAGTCTTTCCATATGTCAGAGGAGGATGAATGAGTTTGCCATAGCTGTTTGGAGGACTTACCAAAAAATAGAGATAAAAATATCAGAAGACACGGCTTAAAGATGAAACGGTGTTCTGTTGTGGATCCGTCTTCCAGTAATTTAGCTCATTATTCCTTTAATTACCTTCATAGTCTTACCATAGTGCAGCTTATTCAACAGCATAGTTCTTCCAAAGATCTATTTGTGGCTTCCATTTCTTAGCATAATGTTTCCTGAAAAAGCCACGTGCTATGGGTATTAACATGTTCTCTCCTTTCTGGAAGCATTATAAAGTTTAAAATGACATTCAGGTCAGCACTGAGGTGACTCAGGGCTGGGCCTGCTTATTTAGTCCCCAACTGTTTTTGAAGCTAATGAGATTTCC
>NW_008453004.1:0-591 GCF_000622305.1 Nannospalax galili
TTCCTTTATACTCTGAAGGTTTGATGGGGTTTTAAAATACCAACCTTAACTAATGTAGCTAGCCAAGCATATTTACGTTGTTTAGAAAATGAAAGCACTCTGAAAGATGACTTTACTCTGAAGCCTACCAGCATTTTAACTTTAGTGATGTAACCAATAGTGCAGAGCACAATCTTCCTAATATTTTTCTGACCTAGAAATAGAATGAACAATCTTCAAAAAGAAACTGAGCATTGTCCGTGGATCCCAAGACCCACTTCACCTCCCTAGTGTACATGAGTGGTGTTCGTGGGGTGTGAGCTGGTAACTCAGAAAAAGTGGAAGGAAGAATAACAGTCTCTCAAAGTCATGATGAAAGAGATATCCATTCACTTTAAACTTGCTCGTCATGAGACTGGAGCAATGACTCAGCATTTAAGAGCACTGACTGCCCTTGAATAGGATCCTGGTTCTACTCCAGTTCCAGGGGAATCCAGTGCCTTCTTCTGACCTTTGTGTACATTGCACAAGCTGGGTGCATTTACAAACATGCAAGCAATACACTCATACACATAAAAATAATAAATCATAAACTGCAGTCACCGCCAGCAG
>NW_008453005.1:0-591 GCF_000622305.1 Nannospalax galili
TGGGATCCAATCAGAGGCCGATACCTTCTTCAGTCAATAGGAATTGCCATTACAATCAATGGTTCACAGAGTCCAAATACCGCAGCTGAGTCACTAGGAAATGATCGATGAAGTTTCTTTCTTTGATGTTAGGAAAACAGAGCCTCAGGAAAGCCAGTGGGGAAGCCGCCAAGTTTCTGAAGTAAACTTTTGATTTGTTGGCAACTTACAAATCGGAATGGCACGCACAGACCCTCCAACATTCACAGCATCTTCTTCAGAAACCCTCCTTGTTCTCTCACCGATCTGTATGGCTTCTGGGTTTCCAATGACTGTGTCTTTGTCTTTGATGGTTGTGTGGAAGTAATGTTATAGCACACAAGACATGTAGCAGGTAGTTTTTCTTTCATTTACTTGCAATCACTTAAAGACCAAAAAGAAGAGCGAAAAACAACACCATAAACCATCTCTCCACGCTTGTCAGCTCATCAGTTTGCACATATAATCAATGAGATTTTGGAGCAGAAATTGAGCGGTTATGGCTGGCTTTCAGAGCCTACAATCAGAGCTAGGGTTTCTTGATGAGTTTGTTATTCAGTCTACCTAGATGAC
>NW_008453006.1:0-591 GCF_000622305.1 Nannospalax galili
AAAAAACAGATTCAGCTTGTTATGCAGAATTTGATAACTAACTTTTCTAACTTAAGAGCTATTCAGCAGTTAGGACTGAAGGTCCACTCCTCAGAAGGAAACCCATGCATGGTACTGTAAATCTGTCCAAGAACCCATGATGAAGGAGCTGATAGACCCCAAGAGAGAGCCTTCTACTATTATTTTGCTAAATGGACAAGTATCAAACTATCTTCATATATGAATCGCTATACCCATAAATTAGTGCCGCACTCAGTCCTCATCAGACAAACTTCTATATGCAGTGCAAAGCTGTTAAGACAGAGACTGATCCATCAACATACAGGGAATAAATATCTGTGGAGTTTTCATCCACAATTATTACACCCTTTCCTCCTGGCTTTGGGAACACTGTAGAAAAGAAGGTAGAAAGATTATAAGATCCAGAGTTACTGGAGAGATGCTTAGAGATTAAATGCGGGTACTGATTTTTCAACGTACTCAAAGTTCATTTCCCAGCTTCCATGCTGGATATATAAAAACTGCTTTTAACTACAATTGCAAGGAGATCCAATGCCTCTCCGTCCACTGGCATCTGTAGTCATGTGCACA
>NW_008453007.1:0-591 GCF_000622305.1 Nannospalax galili
GTACTAATTGCCAAAGACTTTACCACAATTTTTAACCAAGACTAGTCTTCCAGAGACTTCTGTGTACTGTCACCTTCCATCGTTTCCCCAACAACTTTCAACACTTTGCAAAACCCAGTAGACCAACTGTTGGACAGAGACCCTCCCTCCATCTATGTTGAGACCTAAGGTGACAGTGGAACAAGAGAACAGACCATGACAGTCATCTCTCCTGTCCTTTGAGATCTCACACTGAAGATCCAGGAAACTGGAGCTTTTCCTACCTTTCCTGCTCCACAAAGGCAACCCCACAGGTAAATCACAAACATATGCTAATGAACTGATCATACAGTGGTATGACCAGGACAGAGGGGAAACTGGGCTTTTGGGAGGAGTCACCTCTGCCAAGCACCTCATGCATGATGGGAAGTGGTCATGTGTTTCTCATTCTGACAATGTAGACATTAAAACCTATTAGGGGGGCTGAAGAGGCAGCCAGTGGGTCTGCTCTTCCAGAGGACCCAAGTTTGGCTCCCACTACCCACACCAGGTGGCCAAAAACTGTCTGTACCTCCAGGGGATCTAGCATCTTCTTCTGGCCTCTCTATGCGC
>NW_008453008.1:0-591 GCF_000622305.1 Nannospalax galili
CAATGGCCATGAGTTCCTTGAATTGAGCTGCTTTTTGGTTTCTCAACATCTGCCCCAGTCAGTGAAAACACTGTAGGCTTTTACTAAGGGTTTCCCCTGTCCGGAGTTCATCGAGCACAGCTGTCCATGGGGCTGTAACACTCAGGGGTAGGGTGGATCCCCGGCACCCCTCCCCCAAGCCACCTTCCCTGATCTGGGCCTTCCCAGCCATCCAGGAGCCAGTCGCGGTGCACAGCCAAGAGTGGGGTTTTTTTTGTTTATTTTTTTTGTTTTGTTTTAAATGCATCCAGCAGGCAGTCACTAGCCAGGGGGCGGTCCCCCACCCTGCTTTCGTGCGGGCCCCTGACTTGCACACCTGTTAGTTCAAGGCGGGTAGGGTGGGCAGCTTTCGCCACTGACCATGTGCACTCCACTCTGCCCCACTCTCCTGAAAAAGGCATCCATAGGTCCTGTTTTCATGGGTCTTGGGAGGCTCTGAAGCTGGCCAGGGCACTCCCTAGGTGCTGCTAGTTACTTTGGCCACTCTTGGTTTCACTTCTCTTGCATTTCTGCCTTCTTCCTCAAACTCTTCCCATGATTCCCATGTATCCC
>NW_008453009.1:0-591 GCF_000622305.1 Nannospalax galili
TTTAAGAGTATATAGTGTTGGCCTTAGGTATTCATATTGCTTAACTGACAACTCATTATTTCCTCCTGCTTGCCCTGTGGCAATGACAATGGCATTCTGTGTTTAGGAACAAATATTTTAGAATTTTTATCCACTCGTGACTGGCTAATTTCACTTGGTGTAATGTCATCATGATGAATCCAATTCTTTATGGCAAGATTTCCTTCTTTCCTATGGCTTAATAATATTCCATTGCACATGTGTGCCATATCATCTAATCATTTGTAAGATGACATTTACATGTTGCATCACATGTTGGATGGTGTAAATAATGCCTCAGTGAACGCAGGGTACAAATAAATCTTTGATGTTTAATTTTGGTTCCTATGGATAAATATTCATGAATGAGATTAATGAATCATATGGTAGTTTAATTTTTATTTTTCAAGAACATCTCACATGGTTCTCTGTTCTACATTCTTACCATCAAAAATTTCAACATCCTTACCAACATGTATTTTTTAAAAATAATATTTTTATTGATATTTTTGAGACTTTTATATAATGTATTTGATCATATTCAGAACTTCTCCCCTTTCTCCCCTCAGATAC
>NW_008453010.1:0-591 GCF_000622305.1 Nannospalax galili
CTCTGGGACAGGTTCCAAGGGAGGAATTCTGCCCTCCATAACCTGAATTTAATTCTGAAGAAACATTAGAAGAATGTAAATGGACTTGCAATGCACAATGTTCATAGTTTATTATATTGTTTATAATGTCCAAGTCATGAAATCCAAGGAAATACTGTACAACAAAATGCAACATGAATAGGAAACAGGGCTCAGTGCTGAACCCTAAATGACCTGAGGAGTACATGTCAATCATGTTTGTGCAATGCCCTTATTGACTGTGTTCGTCAAATTTACAGAATTCGAAGGTGGTGGGGCATCAGGCTGGCAGCTTTGTTTTCAGCTGTTCAGGAAAGTGTTGCATTTACATATTTCATTATTGCTTTACAGAAGACTTTACGGGAGGATGTTTTAAGACTAAATGCAGGCCAGTGAAATTGCTTAGTTTCTCTAATTCATAACTTTCTATGATTTTATGCTTTGATTTTGTGTATGCCCAGAAAGCAAGTATTTATAGGTGGGGACAATGACTAAAAAATAATTCCTAAGTAAAATAGAATACTGAAGGGCTGGAGAGATGGCTCAGCGGTTAAGAACACTGGTTGTTCTTGC
>NW_008453011.1:0-591 GCF_000622305.1 Nannospalax galili
GTTCAGAAATATTCTCCGTGGTTCTTTTGGCAGCCCCAGCCTCCTTGGGTTTACTCATAGCAGTCTCCCAGGCCCAGGGAGTGGCGGTTATCAGAGCCTCACCCTGTCCCCTTGAGGGTGCTCAGGGTACTTACCAGCATTCATTGCATTTTAGTTCATGAGCATGTGCCAGATGCTTACTTCATACTTGACATGTAAAGGCATCTTCAGCATCACACTGTAACCCAGGTATTCCTTACTGATGATTTGAAAATCCTTGTTGCAGCCCATCTTTCCATATGATTTGAATTCCTGATTCAAGCTCACAGAATAAAGAGTTATCTCCATTGAATTAGGCTTTTCAGCTTAGTGGCTCTCAGTTTTTTAAAGCCATATCAAGGCTGGAGGTATATCCCAGAGGGAGAATGTGATATGCACACAAAAGACCCCAGTTCGATCCTTAGTGCCAAAATAAAAGATAGATCAGAATGCTATTCCTGCCTGGCTTGCTGGGCCACACCTGCAATAGCAGTGCTTGAGAGGCTGAGATAGGAGAACCATGGATGACAGACTAGCCTGGTCTACAGGGCCAATTCCAGATCAGCATAGAGT
>NW_008453012.1:0-591 GCF_000622305.1 Nannospalax galili
TTTTTTCCTTATTTTTCTACTTTGTTCTAGAATGAAGTGATATCATTATACAAATTTAGCTAATATAACTTGCTAACAAGTGAAAAAACTAAAAATAAACTGAAAAGCAAAACAGAAAGAAAAATTTATGTCACAAATTTCTATGCACTCGGTGCCAGTGGAACAGGTGTCAATCTAAGATTTCCAGCCAACAATTGAGGAACGTTGTGTCTGTAAGCATCTGTGTAGACCATGTCTCTGTGAGCACTGGGCCAACAGTGCAGGTGAGCTAATCCACTGTGTAGGTATACAGTCTAGCATGCATGACAGCTTGGCATGTAAGCATTAGGCTTCGTGTGCTGTGAAGAGTCCTTAGACTTTATGAGCAGAATGTTGTAGAAGCACCACGTGTTAGAACCACCCATCACATGTTAGAAGCTACCAGGATTAGAAGAATGCTCTAGAAGCACCATGTGTTAGGAACCACCTACCATGTGTCAGGAGTCATCAGGATTAGAAGAATGCTCTAGAAGCACCAGTGTTAGGAACTATGTGATTTATACATAAATATGCAGTGATTTATTGAATGCCTGCTACATTCCAGGTAATTTT
>NW_008453013.1:0-591 GCF_000622305.1 Nannospalax galili
TTTGGAAGTTCTCCCTCTGTTTCTATCTTTTTGAATAGATTAAGTAGTTATTAAATATAGATCTCCTTTTAATGTCTGGTAGAATTCTGCTGTGAAATAGTCTGGGCCTGGGCATGTTTTGGTCAGGAGGTTTTATATTACTGTATCAATATCCTTATGTGTTATGGGTCTGTTTAAGGTGGTGATGTCCTTTTGGTTTAGCTTTGGTGATTCCCATGATTTTAGATATACGTCCATTTCTTGTAGGTTTTCAAATTAATAGTGCATAGGTTTTTAAAGTATTCCCTTATAATGTTCTGGGGCTTTATTTGTCTGTTGTGACAGTTTTCTTTTCATCTCTGATTTTGTTGATTTGGAGTTGCTCTTTCTTTCTTGTTTATTTTTTCAAAGAACCAGCTCTTGGATTAATTGACTATTTGTATTGTTTTGTTTATATTTCATTAATTTCTGCTCTGATTTTTGTTATTTCTTCTAGTCTGCGGGGTTTGTGTTTCATTTGGTATTTTCTTTCTTGCATCTTGATTTGCAGTGTTAAGCCATTTATTTGTGTTCTTTGTGTTTTTTAATGTAGGCACTTAGTGCTATAAACTT
>NW_008453014.1:0-591 GCF_000622305.1 Nannospalax galili
TTCTCAACCAAGTAAGAAGCTATTTACCAAAGGATAAGTCTAACAAAAGCAAGAGTAACTAAAGTTCATCAAGAATATACAATGTGGGGCTTGGGAGCTGGCTCAGTTGGTAATGTGTCTGCTGTGCAAGCATGAGGACCTAAGTTCAGCTCACCAGCACACACATAAAAGCCAGGCACAGTGGCTCGGGATTGTTACCACAGCACCACGAAAACAGAGACAGGAGGACCCCTGGGGCTTGCTGGACAGCTAGTCTAACTGAAATGGTCTATTTCAGGTTCAGTGAGAGACTCTGTCTCAAAAAAATATGGTGGATAGTGATTGATAGGTCATTTGACATTGACCTCTGGCCTCCACTTAGACGCACACGCACAGGCGTGAGTCAGGGTGCAGAGCAAGGACCTAATTCTGGGTAAGAAGAACAATGTCACAATAACAGTATTGCAGCTGTCCCTCTAGTACCCAAAGCTGCTCTTTAACAGCCTTGCCAAGTGAGGCCCACATGAGCTGATTCAATGGCTAACTAACAGCATTCTTTGTATCACAGCAAGCTATTTTCACATTAGCTCTGCAACTGAAAAAAAAAAAAAA
>NW_008453015.1:0-591 GCF_000622305.1 Nannospalax galili
CGGGTCAACTGCTTGGAAGGCAGCTATGCTCACCACTATACCACCAACGCCGAACCGCCGGGACCCGTCCCACACGCCGCCGGGGACTGCCACCGCCGCTTGTCTGGGCCAGGCGCAGGGCGCTGCCCTGCCCGGCCGTCCCCGCCCTGTCGCCACCTCAGGGGTCCTGCGCGACGCCCTCCTCGCTGTCCCGTGCCCACGAGGGACGCCCGGACGCCCCACCGCCCCACGGGTGGGTGCCGGATCCACTAGCTGCCTCCCGCCCGACCGCGCCAGCCTCCTGGTGCGCTCCGGGTTACCGGGCTGCCGACGCTCCGCACGGGCCCCAGACTTGGCAAGCCCAGCCCAGCTCCACAGGTGTCCGCCGCGCGGAAACCCTTCCCCCCACACGAACACCACCACCACCGCGGCCGCCGCCGCCGCCCCGGCCACCGCCACCACCCCACGCTCCCCCGCCCGCCACGAACCGCCTCACCTCCTCTCCGTGCCTCGCAGCGGCAGTGGCAGTCCATTGCGACCGACGCTTGCCTAGGCTGCTGCCTTCTGGGCTCCGGCCCGGAGAAAAGCAAGGGGCCAAGGGGGCACGCGGAC
>NW_008453016.1:0-591 GCF_000622305.1 Nannospalax galili
AGCCCCCAGCTTCCCCTGCTGCCGCTGCCATGAGGATTGCTGAGCCCTTCTGCCTCTGGGCTTGCCACGTGGTTCTTTGGCCTGGAACGCCTTCCCCCGGGTCATCTGTCAACCTGACACAAGCCTAGCCTCATGTGGGAAGTGGGAGCCCCACCTGAAGAACTTCTCAGATCAGACTGACCAATGGCCATGTCTGTAACTCATTTTCTTAGTGACTGGGGTAGGAGGACCTAGCCCACTGTGGGTAGCACCATCCCTAGGTGGGTGGACCTGGACTGCATAGAAGCTTACCTGAGCCAGCTGGGGGAAGCGAGCCAGTAAGCGGTGTTCCTGCCTGGGTTTTGCTTCAGTCTTGACTTCCAGGCTCCTGCCTCATCTTCCTTCGGTGCTGGCCTGTGATGTCGAATAAGTCAAATAAATCCTCAGCTCTCCAAGTTGTTTGTATTGACTTATTTTTATTTTATGTGTATGAGTGGTTCTGCCTGCATGTATGTAAGTGTACCATGTTCATGCAGTGCTTGTGGAGACCAGAAGAGAGCATTGGATCCCCTGGAACTGGAGTTACAGATGGTTGTTGGCTGCCATGTGGGT
>NW_008453017.1:0-591 GCF_000622305.1 Nannospalax galili
ATGTAGCCCAGGTTGGCCTCAGTCTCACAGAGATCTGCCTGCTTCTGCCTCCCAAATACTGTGATTAAAGGCATGAATCACCACACCCCACTCAAATAGCAAATGTCAATAAAAGTGCATAAAAATAATTAATTTTGGGCAAAGATATCAACAGTAAAATGCTGGGATTAAAGGTGTGGACCACTGTGGCTAGCCATTTTCTTTCCTTTTTAATAAGATCTATAGTTCAGCAGAACTGCATTATAAAAAGTCAGGTGTAACAACATTCACATTCAATTCACTGTCATTATCTTTGCTGAATGTTTTCATTGAAGGAATGGAGAGAGAAGGGTCTTTTGTGTTCCGGGATCATCACTAACTGTGTTTGCGGAGGCTGCTCCACTTCAGAAAGAAAAAAAGATGACAATTTTGTACTGGAACTTTTCTTATCCTATAAATGAAAATAAGTATCTACTAAGAAGGTCTATTGTGAGGACTAAAATACGTAGTATAAAAACAGGACCTGGTCACGTGGGACTATTTTCATTCTCACAATGCCCATGATCTCGATATTGCACAAACTTCTTTTGTGCTTGGACCGCCTCACCACCT
>NW_008453018.1:0-590 GCF_000622305.1 Nannospalax galili
CACGCCTGTAGTTCCAGCACTGGGGAGGCAGAAGCAGGTAGATCCAGAGAACCGGGGATCAGTCCCCAGCACTCACATCAGGTGACTTACAATCTTCTGTTCCAGGGGATCCAAAGCCCTCAGAGACTAGAAGAGCCTGCATGCATGTGATGCACATACATACAGGCACACACATATACACAAAAATAAAAATAAATAAATCTTTAAAAAAAAGAGAGAGAAAGAAAATAGGCCAGACAGCTTGTAACATAGCTCATTTGCTGCCAAAACTGACAACCTGAGTTCCATCCTGAGTCCCACATGGTTGAAAGTGAGAACAAACTCTCATAAATTGTCCTCTGACACCTACACATGCCCCCACACACAGATAAATAAATAAATGTAATTTTGAAGTTAATAATTTTTTTTTTATGTGTATGAGTGTATTGCCTGCATGTAAGTGCACTGGTGTCGTGCAATGCCCACAGAGATCAGAAGAGGGCATTGGATCCCCCGGAACTGGGTTTATGAATGGTTGTTAGCCCTCATGTGGCTGCTGAGAACTGAACCAGGGTCCTCTGCAAGAGCAGCCAGTGCTCTTAACTGCTGAG
>NW_008453019.1:0-476 GCF_000622305.1 Nannospalax galili
CTCACTATGTAGACCAGGCTGGCCTTGAACTCACAGAGGTCCGCCTGCCTCGGCCTCCCACCACGCCTGGTATAAATGCTTTTTGAAAAACTCAGGACCTGGTAAGATAGCTCAGCAGAGAAGAATGTACTGATCTTCCAGAAGAGCCAAGTTCCATTCTTAACACCCTTATCAGGTGGCTCACAACAGCCTGTAACTCCAGCTTCAGGGAATCCTATGCCCTCTTCTGGTCTCCTTGGTCACTAGACTTACGCTCATACGCACACCCGGTCACATCCGCTTAATTAAAAAATGAGAAAATAAGCTGAGCAAGGTGGTGCAGGCCTTTTAACCCCTGTACTCGGGAGGCAGAGGCAGGCAGATCTAGATGAGATCAAGGTCAGTCTGGTTTACATAGCGAGTCCCAGGCCAGCTGGGGCTACAAGAAGACCCTGTCTCCAAAAAAAAAAAAAAAAAAAAAAAAAAAAAAAAAAAAA
>NW_008453020.1:0-591 GCF_000622305.1 Nannospalax galili
AGAATGTGGTCCCACAGGCCCCCAGTCAAAGGGCCAAAATTAGGTCTGTCCTTTCCAGATCCCCTAGAGGTGGTCTCTGTCCTGCCCACTCGACTCTACCTGGCCCCTCTGGCCCCAGCCTTTGGAGCGTTCATTGAGTCCTTTCTTCAGCTAATGTTTATTGAGCACTGTTCAAAGCCAGGCACCTTGAGGTGCTAAGAATATGGTTGTTTACAAAAACACATTTCATGCCCCTCGGAAGCTCACAGGGTAGTGGGGCAACTTCCAAGGGTCATGGTCTCAGACAGGGATGTGGAACGCAGGTAAGAGGAGGGTGCAGGGAGGCTGGCTAGTTTGGGGAACTAGTGCCTCCTCCAGCTGGCACCACTCAAAACTGCAGAAAGATGAAATGAAAAGCACGTGGAAGTTTAGGTGCCTCCTGAGTAGAAGTTTTAAGAAAAATAAAAATTTATGTAATATTTATTTTTTTAGTACCCTCTAAAAGAGCTAAAATCATTTTATTAGATTAGACTATTAAAATATACTCTATTACTTGGTTTCTTATAAAAATAATTTTAAATGAATATAGAAAATGCTAATTTTCAAGGGGGG
>NW_008453021.1:0-591 GCF_000622305.1 Nannospalax galili
TTAATAAAAGGTATGTGCAGGAAAAAATACTTCTGATTTACATTTTCTGTAGCAAATATGATTTAGATTTTAAACTCATTTGGTCATGGGCTGGTTGTATGGAGGGTTTGTCCAGTGTCTGGCTTGTGCTGTAGTGGAAAGAAGCTGTTCTAGGCCCAGCCAACATGCTTTAATGTTTGGTTGTATGCATAAACATGTACTTAAATTTTTTCTCAGGTGCATTGTAACTGTCCCTTTGAACTGCCTCTTTGTCTCCACTTATCTCAAAACTGCTCAAGCTGATTATTGAAATGCTGCCAAAAATAGAACCCAGATCTATTTCTACACTTGAATGTAAGGTATATTATAGGAAAATACTAGAGAAATTGGTAAAAACATCTCTTCTGTTTGCAAAAATTACATACCTGTGAGTTATAATTTTCCAATATGAGACATCCGGACTTTTTCTTTCAAAATATTGTAATTGTCAGATAAACATTATATATGATGTACAAATGTTTTGGTATATGTAGACATTCTGGAATGGCTTAATGAAAGAAACAATTATTTCTTGATTGTATAGTTATAAGGTCTTTGATTGTAAATGTAGAG
>NW_008453022.1:0-591 GCF_000622305.1 Nannospalax galili
GGCTAAAAGTCAAAATGTCCTTGGGCCTGCTAGCAACATACTTTGTTCCAAGGCCAAAAACTGTCAAAAGTATTTGAAAGCTTGTAACTAATCCTTAAAAGATTTTAGGGTTACCTCTTCAGAGCGGGCAAATGTTGGAGGGAAGGAAGTGGGCAAAGATTTGATCAAAGCACCTTATGTGCATGTATGATAGTCAATAAAGATTTTGTAAAAATTTTAAAAAGAAAGATGGTTTGTATGAAATGCACAAAAATTCAGAAATTTGTATATGAACACAGGCAAAATATTTTAATTGTCCTGATATTTTTATTTTCACAATAAAATTAAACTAACCACTTCAAAAAAAAAAAGAATAATAATTTGGGGGCTGGAGAGATGGCTCAGAGGTTAAGAGCACTGGTTGTTCTTCCAGAAAACACGGATTTGGTTCGCAGCAACCACATGGCAGCCAAAAACTGTCCTTAACTCCAGTTCCAGTGGAGATACCACACCCTCCTCTGACCTCCTCGGGCATTACAAGCATGTGGTGCATTTATATATATGCAGGCAAAACATCTATATACACAGTATCAAAATAAATAAATAAATAAA
>NW_008453023.1:0-591 GCF_000622305.1 Nannospalax galili
TGCCCACTTGGTCTTTTCTGATCTTGACACCCCTAGATGATCCCTGAGCTGCCTTTTAAGAACCTAGTGTTGCTGTTATAACAATAAAAATATAGGGCACGCAGTTACATTTGTGTTTCAGGTAAAGAACACATAATTTTTAGCATATGTCCCAGGTAATATTTGGGTGTCCAAATGTTAACAAGCTGTTGTGCATTCTCCATGGAAATCCCAATGGGAATTCTTTGGACCAGGGCCAGCCTTGAAGATGAGACCCAGGCAGTGGCACAAGGCCCGTGCTCAGAAATGACTTTCTGCTCTGTTGTCACCATGTTACAGCCACCAAAGGACTCCCTCCATTTTCCTTCAGCACTGGAGTCCCAGTTATGTGGTTGGTCCTGCCCAAGACTCCTTAGAGCATGATTTGGGTCTCCTGGGCCACAAGAACTACTGCTTCAAATGACACTGTCACCCTACACACCACAGACCCCAGTGCGGCCCCACTATCTGGCTCTTCCTTGTTACAGAGTGATTATCTGGTGTTTCTCCTTAGGAACTGTATTTTTCTGTCCTAATTGGCTCAGATATTTCTGCCTTGGCAGCAAACACTCT
>NW_008453024.1:0-591 GCF_000622305.1 Nannospalax galili
AAAAAAAAAAAAACTATGTCTCATGGTAAAGCTTCTAAGTTTCCATATTTCTACCTCAGTCATCTAAAAAAAATAAATAAAATTTCTTTCTTGGTTTTAGTTGCAAAATTCACCCAGGAAATATTCTGGTAGAATCTTCTTTCAACCAATTCCTTTATGCCTGAGGGAAAGTGATTTGGACGCTAGTCTAGAAACCAACTGTTAGTTGCAGTCGAACTTCAGGAAGCATAGCCTTGGGAGATCCCAGAGAAACAGGAGATTAAAGCTGCATTGTGCAGCCTGTGAACACAGCCAGAACATGACTATTCTGTTTGCAATGAAGCACTATTTCCAAAGAGGAATCCGCAGAAATCAGGGCTGGGGTGGATTGATTAGAATCTAGGGGACCAGTGCCAAGGAAACAAGTTTAAAAGATACAAGACATCTATAGGAATGTTAATTTCAGAATTATTTATAACAGAAGATTATTAGATACAAAAATGTCTCACAAGCAGGAATTGGCTAGGTAAATCATAATAATAAAGATAAATTAAGACAGCGCCATATGATGGAATACTGTGCACTTAACAAAAATCCTGATCTTGGATATTA
>NW_008453025.1:0-591 GCF_000622305.1 Nannospalax galili
TGTGTTCCTGGTCCTCTGTTGCATGAGGGAGCTTCATTAATGAGAATGGAGGTATTTATTAGTGCCTTCTTTACCCCTTGTTCTGTGTTCCTTGAGCCTTAGGTGTAGAGGTTGCATTGTAGATGTGCCACTTAGACTCGGGCAAATCACAGACAATGTCTGTGTGTGACCAGTTGTGGCCCGCTGTAATAGTCTCAATCTGGCACAAAAGAAGCTTCTTTAATGAGTGGTGGCTGGGATATTTGTCTGTAAATATAAGGATACTTATTTTGCATATAGTAAAAATTATATTAGTTTAAGGATGTGACAGTGTTGGGGTTTTCTTTAGGATCTATAACCTCTGTACCCATGTGTATTTGGCTATGTTAACAGTACCACCCATCAGTTTCCTCCCACTGAGTGGGTTTTTAGTCCAATTATGTAGCTGTTGATTGCTCCCAAGATAATAGTGCCGCTCTACTGCACCAATGTTATATACTCTGCAGGTATTACACAAATAACCATTGATGTGGTTATTTGGTCTGGGATCTGGTGTTAGACTATCAATTGATGTTGTTAGTGTCTTTCATAATGCTTTCCAAAGCATTGAGA
>NW_008453026.1:0-591 GCF_000622305.1 Nannospalax galili
GTCATCACAGTGCTCAGTGTCCCAGCACAATGTTCAGTGTGCCCTCACAATACACCAATATGTCAACATGTCATAACAGTTTTCAAAGTGCCATCACAATATCTGTGTGCGATCACAATGCTGAAATGTGTCATTACAATGCTCCAATGAGATATTACACTTCACAGTGTGCCATCACAATGTCCCTGTGTGTTATGAAAGTTCCCAATTTGCAACCATAATGCTCAGTGTGCCCTGACAATGCCCCAATTATCATCACCATGCTCACTGTGCCATCACATTGCTCCATTTCCTCTCAGAATGTCCCAATATGACATCATAAGGAATAGTGTGCCATCATAATGCCCCAAAGTATCATCAAAATGCTCCAATGTGACAGCACAATGCTTAAATGTGCTATTACAATGTTTCATGTGATATCACAATGCTCCAATGTGCCATCACAATGCCCCAAAATGTTATTACAATGCTCAATGTGCCAACAAAATGCTGCAATGTGTCATCTCAGTGCTACAATGTGATGTCACTTTTCTCAGTGTGCCATCACAAGGTCTCAATCTGTCATCACAATGCTCAGTGTGCCATCAGAAT
>NW_008453027.1:0-591 GCF_000622305.1 Nannospalax galili
AGGACAAATTTTGAGTTTCCTACATTAAATTTTGTTGTAGTTGAAGAATTATACTTTGGCAAGTTTCTGAGGATGTATTTTTGGAGAAAGTTGTGATTAAAGCAAGGGAGTATCTGGAGAGTGAATAGAAACTCTCAGGTTGTTTTCTTACTACAGTGTTCTGATAAAACTTTACGTCAAGTAGAACCTGAATTTTGTACCAAAATCCATCTTCATGTAAAAAATAACCTCAGTTAATAATTATACAATTTATTTGTATGCCGTAACAGTTTACAACATAGGAAAAAGGATCCTAGAAAGGAATACACAAAGATAGGATGAAGCAAATCTTTCATATGCTGAGGAGCTAAATTAGTTTTCACTCCATGAATGTCTGGGGCTTTTCTGTATATTAGTGCCTGGGAGCCCCAAAAATGATTTTTGTGAAGTTTAACTGTAATGAGTTTTTTAAAAGTAAGAAGTAACTCATCTCATGGCTCTAAATGGATAAGAAAAGGCATTCTAGAAGTTTTACTGAATTTTGTAAAGGGTGTAAAAATTTTAGCCAGTTGTTCAGCTAGTATACAGGGTGTGTGTGCGTGTGTGTGTGTG
>NW_008453028.1:0-591 GCF_000622305.1 Nannospalax galili
AGCCCTATTGACAGTGGCCCTACATTGGAGAAAACCCAAGTATCCACCAACTAATGGTGTAAACATCACATGTGGGCAGTCCACACAGTGTGGACTTGGGCATTCTCCCTGAAGGATATCCTTATCCCGAGGGGGTCCAGACCAGGGAGGAGGTAAGTTACAGCTAAAAATGGCACAGCATCATGGAGGATAGCAGTTCATCCCTTGAGACCAATCTAAGTGACTTAACAGGTGAGGAGGTCAACACGCTATGGTCCCCTAACTGAAGAACACGGTTTGAAGCAGCCAAGTTCACAAGTATAAAGGCCCAGCTGTGGTCCGCTGAATTCTTCTGTCTGCTGACCAGATCTTGAGCAAAGCCTTCTCTCTCTGTCCATCCACCCTGGCTGCACGTTTGTTCTTTGTCCTTTGGCCTACAGAGGATGTACTAAGTTTTCAGCACTGTGGCAATTCTGACACAGAGGACCTGCCTGGCCTCTGCTCTTCCACCCCCCGTGAGAAGGATTTGCCCACTGTGTTCTCCCAACCTTAGTTCATCCTGACTGGGGCTGTTCTCATCTCTTGTGTCTTTAGAGGACCGGAACAGGACTA
>NW_008453029.1:0-585 GCF_000622305.1 Nannospalax galili
GTGTGTGTGTGTGTGTGTGTGTGTGTGTGTGTGTGTGTGTGTGTCTGGATACACACCACAACCTGTGTACCTGTGTGTAGATGTCAGGGGGCAACTTTCAGAGGTCACTTCTCTCCTTGCACTACATGTGTTCCAGAAATCGAACTCGGGTCCTCAGCGTTGGTGTCAAGAACGTTTATCCATTGAGTCATTGCCCTAGGCCCCTGCTGTTAATATTTTTATAGAGAAATGTAAAGTTTCAGCAATTTTACTCATAGGAGCTGCCTGTTAGCTCTTCTGTATCACCGCAATGTCTTCATCTTTATTCCCTATGGTAGTCCACTCCTTAGTCACATCTTCCTTTCCATGGTTTCTATGTCCCATAATCAATCACAGCCTGAAAACATTACATAGAAAGTGCTAGCAACAGACAGTTTTAAACTGCAAAGTATTCTGGAAGGCATAAAATCTTGCAGTGCCCTGCTCTGTCCTTTCCAGAATGGCCACACTGTGCTACCAACATAGTTCAGTTCTATCTGCACATCCAGGCATCCCATGGAGATCTGGAAACCCCTTCACTGGGTAAGAGGGGCTACTGCAGTGATG
>NW_008453030.1:0-591 GCF_000622305.1 Nannospalax galili
CTTTTTCAAGTTTCTCATGTCAGGTATCTTGTAGCAACTAAAGAAAATGAAGTAATATTAAACTCTCTAGAGATGTTGGCAATGCAAATCCAAAGGATAAAATATTAAAATCAAGAGCTGGAGAGATGGCTCAGCACTTAAGACCAATGGTTGTTCTTGCAGAGGTCTCTGGTTCAGTTTCCAGCACTCACATGACACGTAATATAATTCCAGTTGCAGGAGATCCAATGGCTTCTTCTGGGCTCCAAGTCGTTGCATGATGTAAGTGCAGTTAACTTACCTGCAGTCAAAACATTCATATATTAAAAATAAAAGTAAATATATAAAACATTAAAAGCCAGAAATCAGTCCCAATCATGCACTAAGGAACTGTGTGAAGAATGTTCTGAAATAGACAGCAAAGGAAATTTGTGTTCTGCCAGCATAGGTGTGCAGTGAAGGGCCAATGATTGGGATTTCTTTGAGAAGAGGTTGGCTCAGGGACAGGGAAATCCACCTTATTTTTGTCAATTACCTGAACAAAAGAAAAGGAGCAAGGCACCAGCTTGAGCTGATACCTCTGGGACAAATGCATCTAGCAGGGACATAGAG
>NW_008453031.1:0-591 GCF_000622305.1 Nannospalax galili
CTTTCTCCTTGACCATTTCGGGTGTTTTTAAATCAAGAAACATTAAGAATCTTGATTATAGATTCACAGCTCGTATTAACTTGGGAAGCAAATGTCTTGTGCAAATGAACAAAAAAAATACAGTTTTTACACCCGTGAATATCATTTTGAAACTTTCTAGAAATATTAAAAATGCAAATATAAGCACAAAAGATACTTAAGGGCATATTTTGCCTAGACTGAAAATAATTGTTCTATTATTGGCAAAAATATGAATAGGCAATAAGATACATGTTATTTTTAAACATTTGGTTATAGAATATATATTCACATTATTTATGGACGTGTCTTAATGTATGTTAAGTCATGGCCAATAAAGCTACAGAAATGAATAATTGGGCAGTATCCTTCCACAAGAGTGGAGCTAAGCATTAATTTATCAAACTTGTTTAAGAACTCATCTGTTCTTAACCCTTCATACAGCAGTTTATTGGATTTGTGTCTGATATCTAATTGGCCATTTTCTTAAAATAATGAACAAGTATATCCTCGTATATTTGTGTCTACTGAGGTCACAACATGTGATAAAGTGTAAACAGCCTCTATGGGCCA
>NW_008453032.1:0-591 GCF_000622305.1 Nannospalax galili
GCTTCCCAGAGTGATGCTTCCCCATCTTCCAAAACGATACCTGAGCCTTGAGGGGAGGAGGGGAATGAGTGTGTCCCACTTGGCACTGAGCACTGTTACAGTCTTATTTTCAGCATGCTGATCATTTGTGGGTTACTCGCCATTTGCTGCAACACGAAAACTTTCTGATGGGAGCTGAGAGCTGAGGGATAGTCTAATCTATGGCTATAACAATGTCATGATGAGCCACTTCCATGTCATGTGTGATTAACAAAATGTTAGTAGTGGGCTCACCCACAGGCTGCGAGCTGTCTAGGCACAGTTTCTTGGCTCTTACTTATCACAGTGTCAGGTATCAAATCATCTTCAGAATCGGGCCTTAAATCCAGTCAGAAAGTTCTTGGCTAGTCTCATGATATTCATGCCAGTATCGCACCAGAGGGCGTGTTTGCCAGGACAGTTGTTATCGTAGCTCACAGGGCTCCCAGCTGGGGAAGGTTGGTGACCGCCTTTCTCTGCCAGTAGCGCGCACAGCACTTGTAGCACTATGGACGCTGGCCAGCGGAGATGAGGCCTCAAGGTCAGCCCGTGCTCTGTTTCTCCTTGTTTGTT
>NW_008453033.1:0-591 GCF_000622305.1 Nannospalax galili
GGGACTGAGACCATGGAGAATAAGCAGCAGGGAATGTTCTAGAATGAAGCACTATCCTCTGCTATCAGTCCAGCCTGAAATGGGAGGGCAGGTGGGGAGGGGACCCCATGTCTCTCCTCTCTGATCCTCCTCTGGCCCACAGATGGGGTGTTCTTCTTGCTCAGCGTGAACTCAGCCCTCCCTGCTAAGGCAGTGATGGCAGCAGGTGTCAGAGCTCCTGTGAGAAAGCCTGAGAAGTTTCCAGCTCTGCCTACAGCAGGTATGGACACAGGAGCTTCTTGGAACAGGAAGAGAAGAGACTCCAAGTGTCCTGTTCCCTCTCTGCCTGGGCTCCTGATGGAGCAGGAGGTGGATCAGTCATCTACACATGATTCATCTTTTTCTCCTCTGTATGTGACAGAGAGAATATCTGTGGATGACACTGCTGCATGAAATTCATAGGGAGTCTGTTTCCATTCACCCAGGATAGAGACAGAGACATTAGGACAAAGAAAAGATTTCATCCACATCCAGCTTGGAGAACCAGTCAGTTTACTGGGATCACTCAGGAGCACGGGTGACTGGGCAGGAGCATCACTGAGAAGCCCACCC
>NW_008453034.1:0-591 GCF_000622305.1 Nannospalax galili
ACCCTCCAGGTCAGATGGACACATAAGCAATATGGCAATAGAATGTGACAAATGGGTGAGAACAGCTGAGCCTGCAAAGATGGCAGTGATTCAATCTCCCTGGTAGCATAGGGTGAGGAGTGTTGTCAAGGGGTGACCTTGAGCTGGCTTTGGAAAGATGAATAAGAACGTCAAGCAGATGGGGGGAGCATTGCAGGCACTTGAAAGTGAATGTGTCATTCCAGGTGCACAGAGAGAGAGAAGTGATCGCTCTCTTCTGTCCTCTATAATTGCAGCCAATGATCATATTAGTCTTTTTGGCAGTCACAACACACAGCTGGCTCAGGGAGAGCTAAAACCTCTATCTTTCTTGCATTGTTTTGCCACATCAACCCTCATCATCCATGCCAGCGAGTCATTATTCTTTATCAGGGAAACAAAAGCAAACTATCAGCTCCTTCATCTGTCCTCCTTGGTCACTGTTCCTCACTTCTGGAGAACGCAGTATCCAGCCAGTGTTCCTGGCATCCAGTGTAAAAATAAAAAAATCTGTACATTTACCAACTTGCTCTTTACTCTCCTCAGTCTCTCTCTCTCTCCTCTCTCTCTCTC
>NW_008453035.1:0-591 GCF_000622305.1 Nannospalax galili
CCTATGCAGAAGGACACTGTGGTTAAATGAGCTTGGAAAATTATATTTTCAATTCCCCTTTGTCCCAAACTTGCAGATTCATAATGTACAGTTGCATGGTAAAGGCCCTGAAAAGTCCTGCTGCAGTAAAGAAACCAGCTTAAACAATATCTCCTAGGAGTTTTTAGTTCTGAAATACCTTTATTGCACCTGAGCTACTGGGACATGCCTAGGAAACTGACCTATAGAATGAAATTCAAATTTTATTCCATGGTGTTCTAAGAATATTTTAAAATCAATTTGCTTTTTGTTTGGCTTGTTTTAGCTTTTTGAGATAGTCTCATGTAGCCCAGACTGACCTCAGACTTGCTGTGTTGCTAAGAATGTCCTTGAATTCCTGATCTTCCTGCCTCTACCTCCAAAATGCTGGGATTTACAGGTGTGCACTACACCTGGCTCAGAATTTTTTTCAAAACCTAAAATATTCTGAGTTTGTATATAACCGCTGTCACAAAGCTACCTGGCTACAAGTGGTCGTCATGAACACATTCTCTTCCTTCTCAATTCTTCTTGTCTTTTTTTTTTTTTTTTTTTTTTTTTTTTTTTTTTTTA
>NW_008453036.1:0-591 GCF_000622305.1 Nannospalax galili
GTTCAGTCCTAGGATGCTGAGTATGCCGGTGCTGAGTCCTACCCACCCACATCCAGCCAGCGAGTGCCGAGTGCCCCGAGGCTGAGTCCTTCCAATCCACATCCACCCAGCGGGTGCTGAGTACTCCCAGGCTGACTTCTTTCGCTCACATTCAGTCCCCAGGTGCTGTGTACACCTGTGCTGAGTCCTTCCCACCCACATCCAGGCATCGGGTGCTGAGTTCCTCGAGGCTGAATCCTTCCTACTCACACCCAGCCCACTCACCAGGCCGGTGCACCAGGTTCTCAGCACCCCGCGAGCTGATTGGTGCTCGCTCATCACCTGGCCCTCCGCAGGTGCTGTCCTCGGTTGGCCCTCCGCCCGCGGCAGCATCTGGAGCGTGTCTGAGCTAGTCTGGCCCCGACTGGGCGGAACTCAGTCAGCACCTGGGCTCGGCGCAGGAGCGCCGTGTGGCGGGAGGACCGAGTCTGGGCCCAGAGCTTCTGTTCGGGAACGTGAGCTATCGGGGGAACTGAGCACTCGGCATCCAGCGGGGGCGGCGTGGAGCTCCGCGCCCAGGACCCGCCCCGGGTGCTGGGAACTCGGTACCGG
>NW_008453037.1:0-591 GCF_000622305.1 Nannospalax galili
GGGACACACTGGTTCGGTGGGTGTGAATGTTGCTTTTTCTGCCCAGTGAATACAAGCATTCTTTTGATAAAGACTTCATCTGTTGAAATCTTGCAGCACACATCGTGCCTGGTGTGGCCTGGCCCCGTCTGGCCCTAGGCACCTAGCTTTGGTTTCCACATTGATCTTCCTGTGACTTAGAAAGGACGAGGAGGAAAGCATCCGGACAGCATCGCTTTCCAAACACCGTTAGTCATTTAGTTCCTTGTGTTTGGCCTTCTCTGAATTATGGGAATTTATATTCAACTTCCACGTGGTGGATTCAATGTTGCATTCCTAATGCAGGGAGCACACGGGACCGTCCTCCGTTCTGCTTTGAATTGTCTTTCTTTGTTAAACAGCACAAGGAAAAGCGAGTTGTGCAGGAAAATATTTATTTTAGCGTATCTATTATCCTCAGACGTCAGGAGAATTCAAATGGGATTTGAGGCAGGAATTTGAAATGTTGCCCATGGAGGAGCGGTGGTTGCTGACACGTCCCCCTTACCGGTTGCTGTTTATTCCCTGGCCTGCTGAGCTCCATTTTCTTATCCTGTACACACTCCCCTGCCA
>NW_008453038.1:0-591 GCF_000622305.1 Nannospalax galili
GCTCCTACATGCCCTTCCAGCTTCACATCCTCTCTTTGGGTGTCAGACCTTGTTTTAGTCCTGATGAAGAGCTGAGTGTTAGTGTCCACTTCTTGTTCCTTAGCTCTGGCCAACTGTATGATTTTGCACAAACCAGAGAAACAGAGAGACACACAGCACAGATCTATATTGGGCGATCTCAGAGACAGGTGCTCAGTAGACTGGCTCCTGCTGCTGAGTTTGTGCTCAGCTCTCCCTGACGTTTCTGCCACTCTGTCACAGTACTACACCACTGAGTCTGACTCTTGGACTGAGGCTTTTTCAGGTGGAAGAAGGTGGATTCTCGGTCACAAGTATCTTCAAAACCTCTGTTGTTTCCCTTCTCGCTGTCTTTTGAGACTCAGAAGAGTTGCTGTGGAGCTTCTCCAGGATTCTGGACGTACCAGAACAGAGTAGGGTATACTGAGGAGTAAGTGCAGTTTATAGTCAGGAAATTTCCTTTTGAGAGTGTCAGTTGACCTGACATCTGAGTCACTGAGTCTCCATGGGTCCTTCCTGGAAGAAAAGAAATATGTTATGCCATATCGAAGACAAAGCTCTTAGATAAATTTA
>NW_008453039.1:0-592 GCF_000622305.1 Nannospalax galili
CATCCTCTGCTTCCTGACTGCACATGTATGTGGCCAGCTGCCCTGAGCCCTGGGCACCAGGACTTCCTTCCATAGTGGCCTGTCCCCACAAACCAGGAGGTTAAAGAAAAGCCTTTCCCCCTAAAGTTGCCTTTGTCAGGTTCTTTCATCACAGCAGCAGGAAAAGAAACAGAGACCAAGGCATCGTTTTTAAAATAATGTTTTCTTTCTGAATTCATACACATGTATTGTCTATGCGTTGTTTCTGTCCCTGTCAGTCCCCCAGCCATGCTTCCCATGCCCCCCTCTCAATTTCTTGTCTTCTTCTTTGATTATTACTGTTACTTATACACACATTTATTAATATGCACATATACATATATGTATACTATACTGAGTCCATGTAATGGTCCTCTTGTGTACCTGTGTTTAGGGCTGACCATGGGGGGAATTCCATATCGTCTCAAGGATCCGGTCCCTGGGGAAAACAGATTCTCTCTTCAGAATCCACTGATTGTCTGTAGCTCTTCATGTTGAGGTGGGAACCCATGACATTCCCACCCCTGTACCACACTGGCATGTCAACTTGTTCTTACAGCTCTCATCAGACTAC
>NW_008453040.1:0-591 GCF_000622305.1 Nannospalax galili
GCACACTGGAGCATTGTCATGACACATTAGGGAATTGTGATGGCACACTGACTTTTTTGATGACACATTGGGGTATTGTGAGGGGACATTCATTACTCTGTTGGCACATTGACCATTGTGATGGCACATTGGTGCATTGTGAGGGGACATTGAGAACTGTGGTGGCATATTGAGCATTATGACCACACATTTGTGCATTGTAATGTCACATGGAGAACTGTAAATTCACATTGTAGCATTGCAATGACACATGGGGCATTTTGATGGCACATTGAGCATTATAATGACACACTGGGGCATTGTGATGGCACACTGGAGCATTGTGATGTCACACGAAACATTGTCATAGCACATTTGAGCTTTCTGCTGTCACATTGGAGCATTTTGTTGACACTTTGGGGCATTGTGATATCGCATTGGAGCATTGATGTGACACATTGGGGCATTGTTAAGGCACACTGAGCATTGTGATTAAATATTGGAGCATTGTGATGCCACATTAGAGCATTGAGAAGACATATTTGATTATTGTGATGGCATATTGGGGCATTGTAATGGCACAATGGGGATTTGAGGGCACATTGAAACATT
>NW_008453041.1:0-592 GCF_000622305.1 Nannospalax galili
GATGGACAAGTTGACAGTGACCTGCTCCTGACAGTGTTTATTGTGGGCTGACATCACATCCTCAGGAGAAGAGGTGTTGAGGCTAGCTATGATGGCCAGGAGAATGTGGACAAATGAGGCAGGCAGGAAGACACCTGAGGAGACCTTGCACTTCCTAGAAAGGAAAAGAACACACATCCAGAGGTCAGGGTCCCACATGTTCTCAGGGGTCACCCATGGTGCAAGGATGGTAGCCTCATTCCAGAAGGTATCCAGGTCATTGGACTTAACCTTGAGACCCCATGTGACTAGGAGGGATGTAACAGCCCGAATTTGGGGCTCCCTACAATGAGGGGGTAGGTTGCCCACGATGGGATGGAGCTAAGAAAAACAAGAGAGTGTGTCAGACCCAGAATGTCTTGTGCTTAGTCGGGAACTTCTGTGGTTCCTTAGGCCACGGCCGTATGCCCACACAGTGTCTCCAGACAAGGGACGGCGGTTGGGGGCTGCTCCTGGGTTCTGCCTTCTGGGGGTCAGCCTTTATATGTAGGTGCCAGGCAAACTGAAAGCAAAATATGTTCCTCCCTAACCAACAGATAAGACAGACGGAAAT
>NW_008453042.1:0-592 GCF_000622305.1 Nannospalax galili
AGAGATGGCCCAGTGGTCCTTCCCAGGACTGTCTTTGCTTATATCTCAAAGGGGTCAGATCAGAGCTTCTGAGAGCCCAAGACTTCCTCAGCACTGCTGGGAGCATGTTGGAGCCAGGCGGTCCCAGTCTGAGGCTCACTCAGTCCCAAAATGGCCTGGGGTAGGTTGGGATCCCTGGTTCTCTGACCTGACCTGAAGCTAGCTCTGCATGGAATATTCTGGGGCACATGAGTCACAAAACTGGCCTTCCTCTGCAGGGTATTCTATGTTTTATTTTCTGTTTCTTTTCCCCTAACACAGTCTTAATGTGGCTCCCACTTGATCCTGCTGGATGTCATGTATCCTGGAAGTCAGATGGGAGGCAGCCCCTGATGCTGCTGCTGGATTATCAAGGGGCCCAGCTACAGGATGGGTCCAGAGGAGTCCAGGTGGAGGCAGTGGAACTGCACAGACCTGGCCTGGGTTGAGGCCGAGCATCCTGTGTGCACTGATTTTCATCGGGAGGACACTGCAGGCCAGGTGCTCCCTGAGGCATAGCAGTCACCTGAGAGGGGTCTGCTGAGGTAGTGAGAGGGATTGGGGCTGCCTGGGC
>NW_008453043.1:0-592 GCF_000622305.1 Nannospalax galili
CAATACATGCATACACATAAAATGAAAATAATAAATAAAATTTTTAAAAAAAGAAAATTACTTCTTACTAATGATTTTCTTCTTAATAAGAAAAATGCTGCCCGATATAAAACTTTAGGCTTTGGCCCAATTCAACACTTGCCAAAAGAAACAAGACCACTATTGTTTTAAGCTAAAAATTAAATGATGGCTAAATTTCTTCTCCTCCCCTCTAGAAGTCATTTGGGAGGGACCTCACACTGTGACCCAAAGCACTCTAATAGCTATCAAAGTGCCTGGAAGTAAATCCTAAGTTCATTGATTCCAGGCCTGGAGGTCAAAAGAAAAATGAGGAGGACGTAAATGGATGGAAGCTCTCATCAAGAGAGTCTGGTGGACTTTATTTGGGCATTTCCATGGATTCTGTTTAGATTTTAACATAGCCCTGTTCTGACTCTTCCTGCCTAGCACTTGTAAATCTAGGTACTGTTGCCTTTATGTTACTCTTACATCTACTTCCAGGCACCAGCCAAGGACTTCCTTTTTTCCCTATACGTAACAGTTAAGCACTTTGGGGGTCTTTTAGTTAGGCCTACTGATGAAAGTACCCAAA
>NW_008453044.1:0-591 GCF_000622305.1 Nannospalax galili
TTTTTTCACGAGAACAGGAAGAAACACCTGATGAGTAAGTATAGACACAAGTGGTCTTGTAGATTTTTCTCCTGTAATCAGTAAGCAGGAGCATTAGTGAGACTGAGGAGGAGAAGAACTTGTTGACAATTTGAAGAGAGAGGAAAATGCAGTCTAGGAGACTGTATGGGGAACACTGGGCCCCTTGAAGGGTAACAATTATCAGAGAATGTGCAAGGCAGATAGGTGTGACAGTGCATATTTTTAGATAACCATATGGCATGATCATCATTCTATAAAATAAAGAGTTAAACAGAGTTGCTGTGCATATTCTATGACTTAACTTGGCATCATGGTTTTGATTCAGTAGTGACTTTAGGGTAGAAAGCTTTGCAAATTTTTATAGCATATATTGGGTAAGAATTGAGATAGCAAGAAATTCTTGTATTTCTACCTGAGTATTGTTTATACAACGACCATATTTAAATAAAATGTTACCAATGCAATGTGGGGATTTTTAAAATGTTGCAGAGTAGTTGCCTGAAATGAAAGAATGATATGTAGGGCTGGAGAGATGGCTCAGTGGTTAAGAACACTGGCTGTTCTTACAGA
>NW_008453045.1:0-592 GCF_000622305.1 Nannospalax galili
ACTGCTGAGCCATCTTTCCAGCCCCAAAATATGACTTCTGAGAGGGTGTGCTACTCAGCAGCCAGAGGATGACCCACTAACACCCTCAACAATGTCATTCTGTTGAGGGAAGGCAGAGCAATGTAAATATCTACAGGCTTTGATCAATAAACTCTGGACACTGCAGACAACCACCGAGCCAATGGCAGCCTATCTCCAGGAGCCTGGTGGTCATGAGGATTCCTGTCCAGCACTAGAAATGGGAGCAAGGGCTGTGAGCACCAATTTCACTGAAGTGATGGTTTCAGCGTGTGGCATAGCAATCTCATTAAACTATACACCTTCACTCTGGATACATGCTTACTGAATGCCAATTGTATCTAGACGAAGACATGAAAGTTAAATCAGGAGTGATTCTCTAATTGTTGGTTGTATAGCTTTTCTCAAAGTGTTGACTTTTTCTTTTGTTTGATGAGCTAGTTAGCTGTATTTATACTATATAATTAATTTGTTTTCAGTGTTTTTGAAACGCCAGGATTCCCTGAACCAGCGGCTTATTCACAGCACCTGTCTCCTCCCTGTGTTAGGCAACCTGAGTACCTGAGGCGTAACT
>NW_008453046.1:0-592 GCF_000622305.1 Nannospalax galili
TTTTAAACAGAAGCACAAAGGAGAGAGCTGTGACTCAATGCACTTCACTTTTTTAAATTCTCTGGTGTGTGGCACATGACACACAAAACTGACCACATGATCTTTACTTAAGAGACACCAGCTGTACCAAATTGGACTGAGCTGGAAAAAAATCCCTGAGAGAAAGCCCTGTGGGCAGAGTGGCTAGATGTACTGAAATGAATGAGTTGGGCACACTTGAAATGCTTTCAAAGATTTCTGATCAATGTTCACAACAGAGAGCTTTGGCAGTATGTCCCTAGGCTATGGATATGGACTGCTCCTGTTTAATATTTTTACTGAGCAATTATGGAAAACCCAGATGGTATACACATCGAATTCACAAATGAACTTGGAGCTAGGAGGTAAAACTAATACGATAGATAGCTGAGTCAGAAAAAGATTTTTTAAAGCTAGAATAAGGGACAGAAGTTGACAACACGGTGTAACGAGGGTCAATAGGAAGCCCTTCAGCTCAATAGTGATAAACAAACCAACGCATTAGTACAGACTAGGAAAATATAACACATTGGAGGTACCCGGTTCTCCCACCGTGGCTCCTCAAAAAGCAGAT
>NW_008453047.1:0-591 GCF_000622305.1 Nannospalax galili
TTTCCTTTTTCTCTTTAAGTCGTGGGGAAGGAGAGTAACATAAGTGAAGAAGCTTGGATGTTTATTAAGAGCCATCATAGGCTAGCAAAGAAAACGCCCAAATGCTAGGAATGAACTCCTTCTTTTGAAACTGTTGACCCTCAAACAATACTGGCTATTGCACCTGCTCTTGGTTCCCACCAGAACTTCACTGTAAGTCCCTATTGCTGGAGACACCACATACATGAGTTGTAGAACTAACAAGGATAAGTCAATCTGGTACTGACCTCAAATCTCTACTGGCTATCTTTCATAGTGTGGGAATGTGCTAGGCATGCTACTGGAAGAGAAAAGTATTCATCAGCCTTTCTCTGCTGTGAATCCTGTGAGCTACAACAACTGGCCTGGCAAGATATCACTTGTGCAATAGTGGCATGAATATTATGGGAGTAATCAACCACTTTATGATTGGATGTAAGGCCCACTTCTCAAGATAAGAGTTCATGGATGATACTGATATCAGGCCTAAGAATCTGTGCCTAGACAGATCATAGGCCAAAGGGGAGAGCCCATTACTATTACTCCCCTAATTAGGTATAGTATTAAACTGAC
>NW_008453048.1:0-592 GCF_000622305.1 Nannospalax galili
CCAGTCCCCAACAGAGCCCCAAACACCCAGAGACCCAGCCAGACACCCACTGCCACTAGTGGAGATGCCCACAGATGCAGGCACCCACACACAGTCAAACCAGGCAGTGCCACAGACCTGGACCCCTACCTGCACCCAAACAACCACAGATCCAGATCTTGGAATGAACCCTGATAACCTTGCAACCAGACATGGACCCTGACCCGTACATAGCCACAGATCCAGAGCCTGACCTCTATCCAAACAGCCCCAGACCTGGACCTTGACTTGGACCCAAACCCAAAAAACAGCCATAGCCCTAAACTCAAACCCAAACACTGCCATGGACCCATATACACCAAGACCCAAACAGAGCCACAGCCGGGGAACGAGTCAAGACCCTTACAGGTAGGTGGGCCTGGATCCAACATAGGCTCAGCACACGACCCTGGGAACCCAAACATAGCCACAGGCCCAGATGCAGATGCAGAACCAGATCTGACCTGGACCCAAACACAGCCACAACCATGAGCTTGAACCTGGAATAGGACCCAAACAGAGCCAAAGACCTGGACCCAAAGAGTAGCACATCCAGACCCCTACTCAAACACAG
>NW_008453049.1:0-592 GCF_000622305.1 Nannospalax galili
GGGGTAGATATCAGAGGATTTGTACAGGCAAGAAGGAGGGATAGAAATGATGTGAAAATAGTAATGCATGAAAATCCCCAAATATAATAAAATAAAAAAATATAGCATAGACCCATAAGACTTGCACCAGACTTGGTCCATTAGCATTTTATTGTGGATAAGGGAGAGGGGTCATGAGATTCCAGCCCTCTCTGTGGAACTATTAGCAGTTAATGGGTGTTGGGAGAGGGATGTCGCAACAGATAAATTGCCCTTTATTCAATAAACAACCTCTCACATGCTCTCAGACAAGGAACCCCGATTGAACTTAGTGGGCCACACACGGAAAGAAGACATGAAATTATAAGGGAACTTGTAGAGAGAAAGTTCTAGATAGAGAGGGAGGGGTTAAGAGAGGGGAATGATGAACTAAATTTCTATTACTAAAATTCATTACATAAATGCATGAAACTCTTAAACAAGAACAAAAAATTTGTAAGCCAGATATGGCTTATAATAGACAACCGTGCTGTAGGAGAAATAAAGTGGCAAGGTGACATCATACTAAGGGCAATGTGATTCTTATATGTTATCTGAATTACAAGCCTTTTTA
>NW_008453050.1:0-592 GCF_000622305.1 Nannospalax galili
TGTTATTGCGGGACTAGAGGATAATACGGTGATTAAGGATTCTGCTGGGATCATTTGATCGAGCAAGCAGCTTAGAGCAGATAATTTAAAAAGAGAAAGTGATTGCACTGGTGGTTTCTGTAATTAATGCAGCCTGATAGCAGCTTGCCCCAGGCAATACCCTGGAAATTGGGCTGGAGCGGAAGGTGTTTGCAGTCCTCTAGCATCCTGAACAGCAACAGCCAACATTTCTACAGAGCTGCTGAATAAAATCCGATAGAAGGCAGCCCTTCTGGGCTAGCCCCGACTGAATTCTGCAAATCCTTGCTTTAATATCTTTGTCCTAACAGGATGAACATACTCTGTGTGGGGTCCAGGGCTCTTCTAAGCTCCCTAAGCCTGGGGGCAGTTGGAGCCCAAGCAGTCTTCTCTGAGGGGCAGCTACATCAGGGTCTCTCCAGTAAAGGACGGAATCATTAGGTCCCCACCGAAGAGAATCTGCCTCAAAATAGACGCAGAAGGAGTAGTGTGCCGTGATGCACGCCAGCTTGAGACCAGCCCGCCAGCATCGACATCGGCATCAGCATCAGCATCAGCATCAGCATCAGCATCA
>NW_008453051.1:0-592 GCF_000622305.1 Nannospalax galili
TTTGTTTGTTTGTTTGTTTTGAGACAGGTTCTCCTTGTAGCCTCCATACTAAAATTCACTATGTAAACCAGGCTGGCCTCAACCTCACAGAGATCCATGAGCCTCTTGAGCACTGGGACTAAAGATGTACTCCACCATATTCAGCTAAAATTGGTTTTTTAAGAAGACAAATTTAACACCAATACACTAATTTTTACTTCTGGAAGGTATCAGATTAACTCATGTCTCAAATCTTTTAAAGTCACTGTATGAGATCATAATGAACAATGAATTTAAAAATCTGCTTTCTAAGATAATGCAAATGTGTATCTATGGGATGGGATAAAAATTGCTAGTGACAACACCAAACATTGGTTCAAAAGTTTGCATTCTCACACATGGTGCATGGATGTGAAGATTCGCTGAACTGCGCAGTTGCTCGGCAGGTGCTGCCCCAAGTGGTGAAGTCCCAACATTGCAGGTGAAGAGTTTGATAAAAATACTTTATGAAGTGTCAGACCAGAGGGAAAAAAGAGTACTTCTCAGTTACTATTACATTGCCTGCTTACGAATGCTAAGATGCATGCTTCATTAAATGTATAAATATTGCTAT
>NW_008453052.1:0-592 GCF_000622305.1 Nannospalax galili
TTTTTTTAAATGTAATCCTTATAGAAACACAGAGTTCAATCAGTTGTTTCTAACTGGAAGAACTGCACGTGTTCTAAGAATATAAGTAGTCTATTATGGTTAAAGTACACAGTATATGAAAGTTGAAAGACAGACATCTGCAAATTGACTTTAGGTTATGACTTAGGGAACCTTGAATGCTGCAGGTAAATTGCAAAGAGACCTCAGAGAAAGAATTTTCCTAATATTTTGGCAAGGAAATCTTACAATTTAAATTAAGGCTGTATGTGGATAATGGGTTGATTCTGCTTTTAGATTACTTTTACCTATAGAGTTCTAGCTACCGATCTTTCCTTTGCTCCCCTGACTTTCTCTTGTGGCCAGAAGCAATAAGTAATGCTCAGATATATTATATTCTGACATAATTCTTTACATAGCCAAAGATTTGAAAGGGAAAATGGAGGTATTACTTTCAAACTGATGTTTAATACACCTTTCTGAAAATTTGTTTTTGTAAAAGTTACCAATCAAGAATTTGAAGGTACGGGCTAAAGAGATGTCACAGAGGTTAAGAGCACTGCCTGCTCTTGCAGAGGACCCAGGTTTGATTCCT
>NW_008453053.1:0-592 GCF_000622305.1 Nannospalax galili
CATCGTTCTAATGGGGTTAAATCTCAGCTTCAATTGCCTGTTCAAGAGTAAGATTTAAAAAATCATGCCTCATAAGATGAGTATTTCATGTTGGTTTTTCTCCCTAGGGAAGAAGATAATTGAAAAATCTGAAAGGAAAAGTAAAGGTAAATGTAGTATTTTAAGACAAATCAAAAATGAATAAAATACACGATTACATAAATTGCATGACTTAAGCAATTCATGAAAATGAAGACACCGATTTCACAGGATGTATCAGAATTGCCTTTCAGAATTCAAAAGGTCCAGGCATCACATTGTTACTATTCTATCTAAAGGAATAAGAATTTAAATTCCTGTCCTATTTTGCTTTCTACTGCTGTGATAAAACACCAAACAAAAATTAACTTGGGAAGGAAAGGGCATATTTTATCTTCATCAAGGGGAGCCAAGACAGGAATTCAAAGCAAGAACCTGGAGCACAAGGCATGGAGGAGTGCTGTTTACAGACTTGCTCTATCTGGCTTGCTCAGCTAGTTTTCCTATATAGCCTAGGCCCATCCAACTAGGGATATACCACCCACAGTGGGCTAGCCCTCCTCTATCAATCAGC
>NW_008453054.1:0-592 GCF_000622305.1 Nannospalax galili
TTGCTCTGCTTCCCAACACTACAACACAGAAGCTCCAGTGACTTAGAGCTTAGAGATGTATGAGCATGTGTAGGCTACTGAGTGCAATGCCTTCCAATGAGGAATTAATATTGAACTACTGATCTTACCCTAGTCCTTGTAAAAAATTCAATGAGATGTACATAATATTCCAACACTGATGCTCTAGAAACAAGGTTTTGATTTGTTTATAATGAGCATGGAGTACTTAGTATTGCCAAGACTTATTTTATGCATTTTAGAAATGTTAAATCCTCAGTTCCTTAGAGGTGTTAATATAGAAAAGTAAAAGGGATGGTGTTCAAAAATCATGTCAGTGTCTAAACACCTCATATACTAGCTCCCCTTCATTAGCTGTAGCAAAGTACCACAATAGACAAAGACAACTTAAAACAACATGAATTTATTATCTCATAGTTCTAAAGTACAGAAGCCCAAGTCTGTATTGTTTGTAGAGCTGGTTTACAGTAAGGGCTGTCTGGAAGAATCTTGCACCTGCCACCCACTATATATTTAACAATTGCATGTTGGATTGGTGAATTAATAATAAATATAATATTATTAATAGAAGTAT
>NW_008453055.1:0-592 GCF_000622305.1 Nannospalax galili
AACTAGGAAAATCAGCTCAAAAGTGTGTTGAGATGGTGGCAAATGTATTAGGGAAGACGTCTGTTGACTCCTGGTTAGGACCTGAAGGATAAAGATGGAGCGGTAAGGAAGGAACAGATGACGAGCTGTGAGTAGATGTATCAAAGAGACCGAACTGGGTCTGTTTAGTTGAGCTGTAGATTTAAAAGCTCCAGCAGAAGTTCCCACCAAGGTCATGCTGAACATCAGCAGATACTTGCAGAGATAGCAAAGGGCTAAGAATGCCCAGGTGCTTCTGGAGGTGAAGAAGGGGCTAGGGGACCTGTCTGACAATACAGTAAGATCTACTGCAGAAACCGTGTCATGTAGAGTGAGAGACTGCTCTCTGAGCAGCACAGCAGAACAGCCTGGAAGCTAGCCCATGTCCATATTGACCTTTGAGGTGGGGTGAGCTTGATGGCAGGTAACAGGAAGGGACACTGCAGAAATTGTGCTACAACAGTGGTATCCACTTGTCAGTAGAGAAAATTGGTTTCTGCCTCACCTCACCCAGCAGTCACCTCCAGATAGGTAAAGGTCTCTAGTACAGAAAGCAAACTAGTGTGTGTGTGTG
>NW_008453056.1:0-592 GCF_000622305.1 Nannospalax galili
CCCTCCAAATTTCTATGCTACAGAAGTTGGGGGCCTTCTGTCCTAGAATTTCTTTACTCTTTCTTCATCATTAACTTGCTAATTAGAGTGTCCATCAAAATTATTTTACAGATTCTCCTCTTTGCAGACCACCAAATGCCCCCTTCTCCATGACACAGACATCAAAGGGTTCGCACAGGCATTTTGATGCCATTTTTTGCAATGCTATAACTACATATATAGCTATAAAACTGTAGCCATATATTTGCTGTGCTATAATTTTATCACAAATAAAGTATTCAATGCATACTTTATGAGTTCAGCTGCTGGCCTCCACTTTAAGAAGTCTCTAATTTATGAGGGAGTTGACTATAAAAATTTAACTTCAGGCAGTCTGAACAGCATTTGCTCCTGGGTCATTACTCATGTTCAGTGCAGTTAGGGGTCTGTTTGTAAAGTGGGTTCATCTCCACAGCACCCTGGTATGAATAGGTCTCTTGCAGTCATCTGTCTTCAGATGCTTTTCAGGTCCATTAAAAGAAGTGGGAGTATGGTTTACTTCCTCAGAGAGAAAAATTCAGATCCATCTCAGAAATGAAGAATTAGTGAAGGA
>NW_008453057.1:0-592 GCF_000622305.1 Nannospalax galili
TGTGGCTCACAGTTTCTGTCCATGGTGGACGGGAAGGTGTGCTGGCAGGAGTGTGAGGGAGCTGTTCACGCTGTGTCCACGTCAGGAAGCAGAGAGCCATGAACGCCGGTGCTCAGCCGCCTTCTCCTCGCTCTTCACCGGGACCCCCGTCCATGGGATGGTGCGATCCATAGTTAAATGGCTCTTCCCACCTCAGTAGCCCATTCTGGAAACTCCCTCACATACTTGTGCTAGGACTTGTTTTCTAGGTAAGTCTGGGTTCTGTCAAGTTGACAGTATGAACCCACACGGTGCCTCTGATGCCTGGAACTCCAGCCCATCCACTGTCAGAGCTGTGGAGCATTGAGCCTGAGCACTCCACAACCTGCCTGGCAGCCCTGCGGCAGGAGGGCTATAGTCAGAGCTGTACTGAGTTCTGAGCACAAGCACCCATGGCACCGCAATACCACATGCACCGGGCTTTGCTGCTAAGGACAACAGTGGTCCCAGGAGGTGCAAGAGTCCCAGCATGCTCCACCCAGAGCTCACTACAGAACCCCTGCACCTGTTAGAGCAGGCAGCGCCAGCCCCAGGGGCTCGAACTCATCATGCC
>NW_008453058.1:0-592 GCF_000622305.1 Nannospalax galili
AATGCTTCTATAATGGTGGTAAATAATGGACAGGTTCCCTTCTCTAGGCCTTGTATGTCATCGACAAAATATGGGAAGGCCAATTTCTCTACAACTTTGCCAATCCCTTGGGGTTTTGTCAGTCTGATGGGAGAGAGATGGCATTTCAATGTAGTTTTAATTTTCATCTCTCTAATGAGGAGTGGACTGGAGCATCTGTTCACATCTGGAAGTGCATTTCTTTTCCTGTGAACTACATATGGATTTCCTGCCTCATCTTATATGTGACTGATATTTTTCCCTTCTCAATTTATAGAACTTCATTAGATGTTATAGACTTTAACCCTGTGTGTGTCTATGAGAGAAGTTACAAATATTTCCCTAGATGTCACTCGTGTTTCTGGCTTAGCTTTTAAATTTGTTCGTTTGCTTACTTATCATGCAGAACTTTTAAAAACATAACTAAAATAATGAAGTTTTCCCTGTTTGAGAAAATTTCACTGATGATTTATAAAAGAACTCAGTGTTGTTTTCCTCTGGTATGTGGACTATACTGACATACAGTGCACAGAATGATGCCATTTTGATTTTTTTGATGTGACTGTCCAGTTGT
>NW_008453059.1:0-592 GCF_000622305.1 Nannospalax galili
AAAGAGAATAAAACCATGGAAGATACTAGTCATTAAAGACAGGTAGAATTGAAAAGACTACAGGATGCTGAGATCATCCAAAAATACTTTCTTTAAATGAAATCTAAATATTTGCATTTAGAAGAATAAACTAGAGGCTTTAAAAATTCTTGTTAATGGCCAAGGGTGAGGGGACTGGTCTAGAGCGCTCTTGAGGTTAGAGGGCCTCTGGGCTTGGATTCATGGGGCCTGGATTCGTGGGTCTAATGAGTGGATTTGTGTTCCTGCCTTTTCTCTGTTTGGTCAACATTTTCTGGCTCTTCAGAGAGGTCCTCCTTGGCCCTCCCTACATGGAACAGAGCCAAATCAAAGTCTATGTTTGGTACTCAGCCATGGGCTTCCTCTTCTGGGTGATTGTCCTCACTACCTGGATCACCATCTTCTGGATCTACCAGCCCTGCTGGGGTACCCTTGGGAACTAACTCTCCTTCGCCATACCCATGGGCACCCCCTGACAACTTCACAGGCTGGTGACCTCTTTCTCACAGGATGGGCTTCTCTGCTCTAAGCATGCTCTCAAACCCTAAAGACTGTCTCCCATTTCCCATCTGCC
>NW_008453060.1:0-592 GCF_000622305.1 Nannospalax galili
CTTTTAAGATAAATCTTCATAAGTGTATACTTTCTTAGAAAAAGCTTTGGATGGCAAATGATATAGCTAACAAATAAAAATGCCTCTGCATAAAAAGACTAGGAATTTCAGAAGCAGCAACAGCAGAAATAAAGAATCAATCATTTAGAGACCATAATGCCACAGTTATTCCATAGAAACCTATAAAACAGAAGCTATTAGGTAGAGGAATTTTTTTTCATAACAGATAAAACAGCTCAAAGCATTTGCCAAATTATTTTCAAAATCCTTTCATAATTTTAGTAGTAAATATTAGTAAAATTTTCATGCAGCTTTGCCCATAGCATAATGATCATATTTTTGTATAAATGAATCATATTAAATGCTGAGTGGTTGATTATGATTACATTCTTACCAGAACCAGGAGGCTGAGACAGGAGGTTAGTGAGTGAGGCCAACATAGGCTACATAGCAAATTCTAGGCCAGCCTATCTAGCACAGAATTACTCTTTGTAAGAACTAGTTTACCAGCTGGTTTAGAGAACTCATGAGCCCTAGGTATACATGAAAGTAATAATGAAGATTCAAAGATAACTTTAGAAATCTAATGAAA
>NW_008453061.1:0-592 GCF_000622305.1 Nannospalax galili
CCTGCCTCTGCCTCCCAAGTCCTGGGATTAAAGGCATGCACCACCACGCCCGGCTTTATCTCTATTTTAAAATTTTTATTCATTTTAAAATTTTATGTGTATGGTGTGTGGCAATCAGTGTCTCTGGGCTCAGAGCCCAGCCATGTCCTTGGCCTGTGGACTCAGAGGATGTGAGGAAGTGTTGCATCCTGTCATTTTTCTGTCCTGCCAGAGAGCTGCCCCAGCCCAGGCCAGGGACAGAAAGTTACCTGAATCTCAGTCCTTAGTGACAGCTGCAGTTGGGACCAGTTAAATCTCCTCTCATCCTTACAGTTGAGAAGACACTGAGGCTGAGAAATGCTATGTAATACTAAATTCCCCAGCAGAAGCAAGACTGGAACTCAGGCTGTGAGCAGAGCCTGTCCTGCCAAAATGGCTCTGCTAAGTCTGAAGGGGACCAGCAAAGCCAAGGCAGGCCTAAACCAGTCATGGTGAACAGGGACCTATGAGAGGGCCTTGGAGCAGGGGAGGTGGCCTCTAGGCCTTTGTGACACTGTCCCAGTCCCTCCCTCCCTCCTTACCTCTCTCTTTGAACTTCAGGGTTTTTTTTTTT
>NW_008453062.1:0-587 GCF_000622305.1 Nannospalax galili
GTCGCCCAGCTCTTGGCATTCAGAGGAACTTTTACAAAATACGAACCTTACTCTTTCTCTCCTTTACTTGGTGGTGATTAGGTGTCAACTGAGACACCTCCAAAATCTCACCTGTGGCAGCCTAAGGAGTACTTTTCAGAGACCTCTACCCAGATAAAGCCAGGATGTAACTTAGCCACAGAAAAAGATTCAGAGCAAGTCAGAAGAAGGTAGAGTTGGAGTTTATTAGGAAGGCATTTTTAAGCATTTAGATTTAAGCATTGAGGGACTGGATAATAGAGAGGGAGGCACTCAGGGAAAAATAGGAGACACCCAAGTGTAGGTGCAGACTTCTTAAAGGAGAGTCCTAGTCAAGCAGTTTTACAGTAGCTATGTATAAGACTGTAGTGGCTTCTGAAGTTACATCTCAATGAGTTGCTTAAACGAGATTATAGGGTGGTTCCCTGAGGTACACTGAATAATAACATCAAAGCTCACAGATAAACCTCTAAGTCAAAAAGATTACTTAGGGAGTTAAGATTTTTTTTTTTGTAACCTTATTTATTTAGAGTGTGTGTGTGTGTGTGTGTGTGTGTGTGTGTGTGTGT
>NW_008453063.1:0-592 GCF_000622305.1 Nannospalax galili
AAATATATATATACATATACTGTATGAAATTATCAAATAATATTATTTTTTAAATAAATAAAATAAATAAATGTCCACTATTTGAAAAACATTTAGACTTCCATCTAGTGACTTTTAGTCATAAGATTTAGCAGTTTAGTCTAAGTCCCCAGCATAAGAGGCTGTGTGTGCTCACTCCAGCGTTTCCCACTTGTCTCCTCCAAGGTTCTAGGAACATCCAGGATGTGGAAAGGTGTAAGAACAGAAGGCTCTGGTGAGTGCTGTGAAGTGCTGCCTTCAAGACCTGGCATGACTCTTGGTCTCTCAGCAGCTGCGGCTACCTAGACAAGACCAGCACAAGAGCAAGCTCACCAAAATCCTGGTATAGATATGGGAGGTACTCTTCAGGCCCCATCCCTGACTGAGGAGCTATAGACAGTTGAAAGCTATTGGGATCTGGTGACTGGTATGTTTCCCATGATCCAGTGGATATTCCCACACCAGTGCACATATGGGTCATCAATGCAAAACCAAACAAAAAAACATGAAGTTGGGAGAATGATGTGTTGGAGGGTATACGGGGGAGTCGGGGTAGATATGAACATATTTTGTT
>NW_008453064.1:0-592 GCF_000622305.1 Nannospalax galili
TAAAAATATTTTTAAGTAAAAAAATTTTTAAACTTTGATATCTTCAACAATACCCTTACTATATCAATGCACTGATTTCATAGGATTCCCAACAATATATTCAATTTAAAGACAACATGACACTGATTTTATTTTTGATGTGTTTTTAAAATCATCACAGAAATGTTTCTTTGCCCTTCACTATTGAATATCTTGACATTAAATATATACATATATTTGTTTCAGAGTTGAAGAAACATCCATTTACCATCGCTTGCGGAAAAGAAACCACTGCAACCACAGGGACTACCAAAGCATCTCCAGAAATGGTGCGTAGCTTGCCACCTCGGTGTTCACCCAAGTCCCTTTAAAGATTGACCACAGATGGTGAGCATTAGATAATGAGGTCCAGAATACAGTGGGTCTCTCTTCCAACACCAGTGCCCTTTCTGAGTAAAGCATGCTGGGCTTCTAGCCATTTACCCATTGAAAAGGAGAAGATGCAGCCAACAGAAGTCCCAGAGCCAGGTGAGTCACCCACAGCAAAGTTTTAATAATTCAGGCCCAAGTGAATTGCAAAGGGTACCCAAGACTCAGGGAGCAAGACTTACAC
>NW_008453065.1:0-591 GCF_000622305.1 Nannospalax galili
TCTGACGTGCAGACAGTTGTGTCACCTGCCCTCTCTGACGTGCACATGGTCCTGTCACTTGCCCCTCTGACGTACAGATGGTCGTGTCACATGCGATCTCTGTCGTGAACATGGTCGTGACACCTACCAATTCTTATGAGCAGATGGTCGTGTCACCTGCCCTCTCTAATGTGCACATGGTCGTTTCATCTGCTCTCTCTGACGTGCACATGGTCATGTCACGTGCTCTCTTTTACATGCACAGGGTGGTGTCACCTGCCATGTTTAACATGGAGATGGTCGTGTCACCTCCCTGTCTGCTCTAAAAATGGTCGTTTCACATGCCCCCTTTTAAGAGCACATGGTCATGTCACCTGACCCTCTGATGAGCAGACGGTCATGTCACCTGCCCCCTCTAACGTGCACATGGTCGTGTCACCTGCATTCTCTGATATGCAGATGGTATTGTCACCCCCCCTGCTGTTAAGATGGTCGTGCCACCTGCCCCCTCTGATGTGCAGATTGTTGTGTCACCTGCCCTCTCTGACGAACACATGGTCCTGTCACCTGCTCTCTTTGCTGTGTACATGGTCGTGTCACCGGCCCCCTCTG
>NW_008453066.1:0-592 GCF_000622305.1 Nannospalax galili
TTGTAAAGCAGATAATAAGCTCTGATTCCTTCATGGTTTCCAAAACAAAACTTCAAGTCCTTTTCAAACCCTACTTTCAATTCTTTGATCCATCATATGTAGTCTGCTGGATTAAATAAACAATCCAGAGAAAAATCACGCATACAGTAGATTTGAATCCAAGCCATTTCTGTGAACAAAACTTGATTCTGTTGGACTATAAGCAAGGTTATTGTCCTTCTGTTTTTCTTTAAAAAAATGCTCTGTGGCATTGAGTGATCTGGAAGTGTTATCAGAAGTAGTGAAGTCAGCCTAGAATTCAGTCAGAAGTTAGTTCAAGCTTGCTTTGTCTCTCCCAGGACACACTTCTCTAGACCAAGAACCAACCAATGAGAAAAACACAATTCCATGTTTGCCTTGGGGACACAGACAGACAACATAAAAGCCATGTGTCTTTGTTAGCAGCCATTGTAAAGCAGATGGGAATGGAGCAGGGAAAGCCTTTCATTATCTATCCTACGGCAAGGTATATGGTTGTGCCACAAACACACAGGTAGGGATGTCAGAGACAGATGGCAATCATTACATGAGTGTGTGGTCTGCCCTCCTTACA
>NW_008453067.1:0-592 GCF_000622305.1 Nannospalax galili
AGGATTGCTCTTGAATTTGGTTGTCAATTATCTTCATTATTTTAGTTTGAGTATATCATTAGCTTTCTTTTCTAAGGCTGTGTAAAATAATTCCCACCCCATTTTAGCTATGTAAAAGGGCATGGCTTTCCTCAATAGAAAAAATGAATTATAATACTGGAAATGACTTTATGTTTGGTGTGCATGTATACACAGTAGTTTTACCTAAACAACTGTAGAAGGAAAAGCTCCTTATTCTTCTATTTTTTTCTCTATTTCTTGGACTAAAGAAAAATTGAAATTAAAAGTTGATTTAGTAAAGGCGCGTGTTTTATTAACCTTGTTTCTTTGCCCTACACCAAGTCTTGACTGCTCTTTGTCTATTCACATTACAAATCTGCTTCCAGATTCAGAGCCAACCTTCCCCTCTGAGCACTTTCCAATATCTTAGTCTTGGTGAATGTGCTTATTGTTGTCAACAGTTTCAGTATGCGTAATCAGCGTATGTCTAGCAATTAAGTATAGGTGATTTCCTACATCTCATGAGTTTCTCATAATGGATTTATGCTTTCATTTCATAGAATTTTTTTGAGATACTTAGAGAATTTTTTTT
>NW_008453068.1:0-592 GCF_000622305.1 Nannospalax galili
GTCTCGGTTAGTATAGACTCTCTGGGCTATCTCCATCAATTCAGATATTAACTTCCCTTCAAAACCTTCAAGTTTCTGCATTTTTTTCCTAATGTCTGGAGCCGACTGAGAAATGAAGGCAATGTATAAAGTTCTTCGATTCTCAGATGCCTCAGGATCAATAGGAGTACAGAGGCGGTAGGCTTGATAAAGCCTTTCCAGAAGGGAAGCCAGAGACTCACCTGGTTCCTGCATCATCCGACTGACCTTAGATAAGTTGGTGGACTTCCGGGCTGCCACCCTCAGTCCTAATAACAGAGTCTGATGGTACCTGACAAGGTGGTCCCGCCCCTCAGGAGTGTTGGGGTTCCAATGTGGCCGGGCTGATGGAAAGACAGCTTCAACAACTGCCTGGTCCTGCTATGGGAGGCCGTCTGCTCCCAGAACAGAGTGGGCGGCTTCCCGCAGGATCCTGATTCGTTCTTCAGAAGTGAAGAGTACCTGTAAAAGCTGATGACAGTCGTCCCAAGTGGGATGATGAGTTATAAAAATAGAACTGAGTAAATCAATAAGTTTGGAGGGGTCCTCTGAAAAAGGAGGATTCTGGGTTTTC
>NW_008453069.1:0-592 GCF_000622305.1 Nannospalax galili
ACCAAAAATAGTTATAAAAGAAAAGAAAACATTCATTGTCAAAGAATTCTTTGTTCTGTATATTTAATAATTTTGAGAACACTCTATAGATTAAAACCTCTGGCTTGCCCTATATCAACATAATGATATAGATACTAAAGGTATTTATTAGGATCCTTAAGTTCTGAGACATTAAATTATTAGACTAGAGCTCAGTTGTTATTGCCTAGCATTGTGAAAGATTTAAATCCAAGTTTGTCTCATTCAATAGCTGTGCTTTTTGACATTTTACCATATATCATAACCTTACACAAAACTTGTTTATTTATATATTTATATATATATTTTTTAAAATTTTTAGACAGCGTTTTGCTTTGTTATCCAGGATGGCCTTGGATTTACTTTGTGGCCTGAATTCTCTCTGGGTCTCCTGTGTGATCAAATGATATAATATATTATATGTGTATTTATTAAATTACAAAGGAATGAGTACCTAGTGCCTAGCCCAGTGCTGCACCTCAGAGCCCGCCTTATCAGACCATGTCATTCCCATAATTCACTCACACCTCTGGGGCCAGCAATTGCCCCAGGTCCATAAAAGTCAGTCCATTCT
>NW_008453070.1:0-592 GCF_000622305.1 Nannospalax galili
GGTCAGAGTGTTTTGTCACAGCAATGAAGAAACAAACTAGGACAGTAACTAATCCCATGAAAACAAGCAAATACGGAAGTGTGACCCATAGATGAGTATGTGGCATCTCCAGGATTGTGCTCTACTGAATGGGCCACACACAGTGACTAGGGCACCATTTCCTTCATGGCTGTGGGATTTGGGGACAATTCTGGCACAACCTACAGTTAAATAATTTCCAGTTAGAGGTCAGGAGCTTTGTTGCCAGGTTCCTGGAGGGTTTGGGGACAATAGGACTTCTTACATGGCTGGAAACCTACATGTGAGGGTGGCTCCATCACACTCAAAAGCTTTCTCAAAGCTTCAGCTGTATTGGTTGATAGTTCCTGTTTCCTCAGATGACCTCAGGTCTCCAAAGGCTCCTGATAAGCCTTTCCTGAGAACCTGGCTGGTGGTTATTGCAGCTCCTCTGGCCAGTCCATATACCCACCATCTTTGAAGGACCCACCTCCAAGGAAGCAGATGCTGCAGGTTGCAGTGCCCATGTGATGAATTTTGGCTCAGAGCTTTCTCTCTGAGGACCCTACCATGTCTGCTGTCACTGAGCAATGAA
>NW_008453071.1:0-592 GCF_000622305.1 Nannospalax galili
GGGCAACCCACCCCTGGTACTGTAGATTTTCTTAACAGTTGTATAGCTTGGCAGTCTCTGTCTTCATCATACCCAACCATAAAACTCCCAAGACTCTTACAACTATAGCTGGCCTTTGCTTTTTCAGGTATCTTTTAAATGGGTTTCACATCTGTAAGACACTTGAAGGAAGGTTAACATTATATGTTAAATCAATCATAGCCAAGCATGGGCGCTTGGGTTTCGCGGAGCGCCAGCTGCTGGCTGGCGCCTGTCTCTCGCGCGCCACTGGGGTGGGTCCCGCGTGCCGCGTTGCTGAGGGTCTCTGCGACTACTGGATGCTGGCGACTCTATTGGTCACTGCGCTTCCAGGCGGGTTCCATTCCAAGCCACCGGACACTCCCTCAAGGTACACGATCCACCGGCCGCCGGATCACATGGGGAGGTGCGGGAACGGCGAAAGCAGAATCTTCCTGAGTCGTTGTTTATGAAGGGACAGCCCCCTCCGGAGAGACTGAATAATAGACTGGTACAGCTCAGCTCTTGATGCAGCTCCAATTTATTAAGGGGAATATTTGTAGTGTGAAGGCAGTGGCAAAAGCCTTAGTTGATA
>NW_008453072.1:0-592 GCF_000622305.1 Nannospalax galili
CTGCATAATTTCCTTGATTTATCTTATATTTTTATTTTCAAAGTCTCTATACAGGGATTTCATTTCAGTTATGCATGTTTCCTAAATGAGTAAATAAATAAAGAACATAGTTTGAGATCAATCAAGGATCCATACCACAATGTACATGTCAGGGTGACATTAGAAGGGTCTAGGTATGTTACATATTGGCGAATGGTGTGCGAGGGAGCAGCTCATTCAGAGCCACCCTTCCCCCAAGTCCTCAGCAGAGAGGATCTTCAATAGGTCAGGGTGGATTCCCAGACTCTGGGCCTCCCAGTATACTGCCCTTTACCACAGTATACCCCTGATTCATCTCAGGACCAGCAGGAAGCATTGTGCATGTGTTGCTCTTGCCTAAGACCTATTCTAATGTGGGTACTCCATTAATGTGCTGAATAAATGAAAGGGCACAAGAGAGTTTATTGGGTTAATTTAACGCCTTCAGAATCTCCTATACTGCCATGTTGTAGGTCTTTAACTTGAAAGATGCAGGAAACTACAAAGGACCATTGATGGGAGTGGGGAAAATGATCTTAAGGGAGGAGGATAGTAGAACACTGACAATATGACA
>NW_008453073.1:0-592 GCF_000622305.1 Nannospalax galili
CCCTCACTCTCCATGTGTGGAAGTTGTCCCCCACCCTTTCCCACATCCAGCTCTGTTCACTGGAAGCATGCTGAGCACTGAAGGCAGGAACAGGGGACATGCAGGTGTTCCGAACGAGGAAGCACTCCAGCACTGACATCCAGGCTCCCGACTGCTGCGCCACACTACCTCTGCTGCCAGGGATTTTAATAAGGGGCAGTCAAGGGAAAAGCTGCTTCCAACGGGGGCTGATGCTGGGAGGGCAACCTGGAAGGACTGCAGCTAAGAAAGGGTTAGAAACTAACTAGAGAGACGCATGTGTAACACTACAAGCTGGAACTAGAATGGTGAACTAACAGGAAAAATGATCTGGAATGGAGACAGGAAGGTGAAGGTCCCATGTGTGCAGACAATACACAGGAGACCTAAGGAAAAGGACCCCCAAATTAATGAGCCCCCATTTGAACGCAGTGAAGAAGCTATGGAAACAGAGCAGTTACCTAGGTTAAATGCCAAAAAGGCTAAGGAGAAAGCATTAAAATGATGGCTTAAGGGGCTGGAGAGGTGTCTCAGGAAGCAGCGGGCAACTCGGAATCTGGCACGGCTGAAGAAC
>NW_008453074.1:0-592 GCF_000622305.1 Nannospalax galili
TTTTTTTTTTTTCTGGTCCAACAGCCCCTATGACTCCATTGTTCACTAACAAGGTGCTTACTGTGGAAGACCCTGATTCTGGTAAGTTATTTGCAGTGAGTTTGCACACAAGCTCTGCCTTGGGAGGCCTTCCATCTCCCTCTGTTGCACTGGCCTCATAAGACATTTGTCTTGGTTGCATGGATGGGTGAGTGAGCAAAGACTCCTAGGGCTGGCCTATTCTGTGACCAGCCTTCACCTTAGCCCCTTTGTGGGCCTACGGTCACTCACCGTGGTTTCATCCTCGTGGAGCACCTGGTCATAGCCGCTGAGCGCGACACAGAAGATGATAGCCGTGACATCCTCAAAGCAGTGGATCCACTTCTTGCGTTCAGATCGCTGGCCTCCAACGTCGAACAGCCTGCAGGAAGCCAGGGAAGCTGTGAGGGTGAGGCCCAGGCATGTGTGTGTTGGAGGGTGCCTGGTGGTCTAGTAGTGGAGGCACAGTGCCTTCATTCTGGGTGGTGACAGATGGACCACTGCCATCCCTGAGGCCATCACCATCCCTGGCGCCTGTCCTAAAACTGGACTGTGCTAAAGTAAAGTAACTCAA
>NW_008453075.1:0-591 GCF_000622305.1 Nannospalax galili
AACTGGAGTTATGGACAGTTGTTAGCTGCCATGTGGGTGCCGAGATTCAAACCCGGGTCTTCTGCAAAACGTTAGTGCTCTTAATCACTAAGCCATCTGTCATCTTTTTAAAATCTCAAAACAAGAAACATCTTTTATATCCCACTGATATAGTCAGTTACCATTGGTTGATTTAAAATAAAACTAAGCCAAAGCTAAGACACCTTCAGCTAGGAAGGGAGGTGAACAGTACTGCTGAAATCTAAGAAACGTAACTGAAGCAGCTGTGGTCTTTGATGTTCCCTTTTCCTGTGATGTACAAGACAGACTGAAGGAACAAGCTACTCTGAGCCATTCAAATCAACGGCTTGCACTGTGTGGTTGCCTTCCCTCTGAAAGAATTTTCTAGAGAAAAAGTGGTAGAGAAAATAGTATAAAGAGGGAAAAAATGTAATACCTGTAACTGTTTCAAATCTTAAAGAAAAAAAATGTCTGCAAAAAGAATGCATTACCTCCAAACAGGTTGTTTCATACGCATTTTAAAGTTGCTTCTCTATGTGTATGTATGGTGCGTGTGCATGTTTCTGGGTGTGAGTGCAAGCACACGTGTTT
>NW_008453076.1:0-591 GCF_000622305.1 Nannospalax galili
CCTGTAAAACAAGTTGAACTTAACAGAGAGAACGATAACGTATCCAGGCACTCTGTATTCATAGCTCCCTGCCACAGGGCAATTTCATGCCTCGGGGATTATTTAGTAATATCTGTGGTCATTCGTGATTGTTGTGTTTGGTGTGCAGTCAGGATGCTACAAGTATCTAGAGGGTATAGGTCAGGGAAACCCCAGAGAGAGCATACAGAGCAAAGGATAGCTCCTTACAACACATAGAAGATGCCCTGCCCCCAAATGCCACTGATGCTAATGTTTATTTATCGCACTGTAGGCAGACACTTTTCAACACAATAAGAAGCATCTATTAAAATCTATTGTCAGGGGCTGGAGACATGGCTCAGAGCTTAAGAGCACTGGCTGCTCTTGCAGAGGACCTGGGTTCAAATCCCAGCAGCCACATGATGGCTCAAAACCATCTGTAACTCCGGTTCAAGGGAAATCCAACACATCATCTTCTGTCCTCCTGGCACTGCATGACACAGGTGCACTTACATACATGCAGGTATGTAATGTACATTTACATCATACACATAAAGATAATAAGATATTTTTAAATCTATCGTCTATGAA
>NW_008453077.1:0-592 GCF_000622305.1 Nannospalax galili
TAAGGGGACAGTCTGTTGTTGACCTGATGCCTGTCTGAGAAGTGCACTTAGATGCCAGAGGAAGCAGCTCATCTTTGGGGTGCAGGGCTCACCTGAGACAACTCAGTATTTGTTCACAGACCAAAGGCGGTTGCTTCTTTTCCAGCCAGCAGGACCTGGGTTTCCCCCAACTTTCCCTTGCATTAGGAAACGCTAATGAAGTTGCCCTGTGGGTTTTTAATGGAAGGCTCTGTCCTAGCATAGCAGGATCAGCTTGGCTGAGTCACCACCATGTCCCTTTTCATCCTCTTTTTGTCAGGAGCAGACAGGAAGCCCCTCTTTCTGTCAAGGCCCAGCAGGGACCTGGGTGCAAGGTGTTCCTTGAGTGTTCTGACTAACCTTCTGGAAGGCTGCTGGCAGTTTTTCCTTCTTTTCCACCACCCTCCTCTTTTTAATAACTGCACATAACCCATGTATTTGTTTTACCTGCTCATCCTCTGAACAGGTTGGCCCTACAGTTCCCTCTCATTATTAGATTTTTACCTTCTACAATTGTCCCCAACCTTCACTAAACTCTTCCCACTTCAGAAAAGCCATCAAAAAAACCAAAAAA
>NW_008453078.1:0-592 GCF_000622305.1 Nannospalax galili
ATGTCACAGACATGGAAAATGCCCGGGGAGGAAAACAATGGCGGGCTCTGGTCTCCACCAGCCCCTCACCACACAGTAGATGCCTGCCTAGAACTGGGGGGAAAGGATTAAAAAGAAAAAGGAAAAACCTGTCTATTCATAGATGATAAGATCAAATTATCTATAGATAAAGTGCAGGAATTAATAAGAGAGTTAAGCAAGACTGCAGAAGACAAAATCAATACAACAAAATCAATTCGTTCTACATAAGCCGCTACAAAATGACCATTCTAAAAGATACCACTTACAATAACATTTTAACATAGATGAGATTTAGAAGTACATCTACTTGAGGCGGCTAGATGACCCCAGACAGTTTTCTGAAACTTTCTGAGAAGCATTATCGAGCACCAACACAGGAGAAATATCCTTACTCTCCTCTGGCCAATCTGCAAGGCTCATTTCTGTGTAACCTGCTGATCTGAGCGTTCATTAAGGACGGCTGGGTTCCCGCATCACAACAGAGCAGGACAGTCCACTGTCTGCTGCAGATGGGCAAGCAGATACAGGGAAGAGCATGACGTGGCCAGGACAGAATGACTCTGCAGATGTC
>NW_008453079.1:0-592 GCF_000622305.1 Nannospalax galili
AACTAGAAGAAAAGGTTTTCAGAATGTCCTTTAAAAAAGAATCCAAATTTCTGAGCTAATTTTAGCTATGGTTTTTGTGTTCAGTATGAAAAATAAAAGTGTTTAGTTCTAGTGGATTGTGTGCACTGTTTCCTATACGAAATCTGTATGTGGATAAATATAAAAGTCACCCTCCATTCTCAACATCTTCTTGAATTCCAAACATGCCTTCCCAGCTGTCTAGTGGATACTGCTGCTGCCCAGGTGTGGCCTCTCCAAATCACTGCCCAAATTCCCAGACTTCTCCAAACAAACCTGTGCAGGTTAGTGAGCTAGGGCTGTATGTCAATGACACCTACAGCCACATGTCACAATGCAGAGGAAGTCAGGTGGGTCTACTCAGCATCTTGAGACAAAATGTCTGGCCTCCTTCCACTGCGTGGCTGCCCATGTAGCTGCCCCATGTGGCACCTTTCCATGCTCTAACAAAAGGAGAGATGACATCTGAGAGTCACAAGCTTCCCAGTGGTTTCTCTCACCCATGCACCCTTGATTGAGCTTATTGAATCTAGACCTATTGATTGTAGCTCACTAGCATCTGAATATTTTCCTT
>NW_008453080.1:0-592 GCF_000622305.1 Nannospalax galili
TTAGAATAAAAGAGTGTAGCAATATTTCAGGATTAAAAATGTGTTTAAAAAATTTAATTTATATACTTGCAGTAAATAAAAAACAATTCTAACAAAAATATAAACCCATAAATAAGGATATATAGTATGTATAGTATGTATCGATGTGGTTCCAATTACCGGTCTAGCTATCTTTACTGTACCAAAAGAAAAGTAGTTTACACATGATTTATGTAATTGTACATACACAAGTACAAAGAAGTGTAACATTGAAAGAAAACAATAGATTATGTGCAAAAACATGGTGATTTATAAATGAATCTAGATGAAATATCTTTATCTAATTAAAAATATAATTCTAATCATAATAGCAGAAAAATAAAATATTTAGAATTTACAGAAAAAAATCATAAAACTCATACTCTGAAAACTCCAAAGTATTGCTATATAATTAAATATCTAAATAAAAGAAAAACACCTCATGCCAATAAGTAAAAGAAAATGTTAAGGTAGAGATACTGCTCAGACTGCTCTATAAATTCAACATAATCCCAGCTTGCTTTCTGTAGAAATTGCCAAGATAATTCTAAAATTCATATGCAATTTTAAGGGA
>NW_008453081.1:0-592 GCF_000622305.1 Nannospalax galili
GGAAAACTTTGGGAGTGGGCTCTCTTCCACTATGTGGGTCTTGGATATTGAACTTAGATTGCCAGGCTTGGCAGCAAGTGCCTTTACCTACTGAGCTGTCTTGCTGGCCTCCTGCTGTGTTTTTTAGCCTAGAAAATTTTTGTGCCTTCTCTTTTTTTCTTTTGTTCATATTTTTGTCCTTATCTTTGATCCTATTTATAGTAAATTTCATAGGTTTAACAGCTAATTTTCTTGTCCCGTCATTACTTGGTCTGTGTCTGGGGACTAACTCTCCCTTGGTAAGGGGCTATAGCATTTGGCTCTTTCACAGGTCCAGTGACCACTTGATTAAAATATCTTGTTGAATGGTAAAGTACCCTGCTTTCCTTTGGAGACTATTGGACTATTTTCTGGCAGTTGGATGAGACTTGTCTGTGTTCAGGTTTCTTCATGAACTTTGCTAGTATTTGCCAACAGACTCAAGAAGGCCCTCTTTTTTGTCCAATCACTGAAAACTGTTGAGGAAAGCCACTTGGCTTTCTAATGTATGATGTATGGGTTTCTCCATCATTCTAGAAGTGGAACTCTGTATCCAATGTTCCTGATTGTTACA
>NW_008453082.1:0-592 GCF_000622305.1 Nannospalax galili
CTGCTGTGCGGCGGCGGGGTGTGGGCCGCGCGAGGTAAGTGGGGCCCGGCTGCGGGAGGAGTGTGGGTGCGGGGCGGGGGCAAGAGTCGGGGTGCAGGGTCCGGGTGCAGTGAGGCAGCCCTGCTGGGCCGCGTGCAAGGCCGGGAGAGCGAAGCCGCTGTGCAGGGCCGCGGGGTTCCAGGCCGGGTGCGGGAGCCGTGTCGGGGTGCAGGGTCCGGGCAGGGTCTGGGCAGAGTGAGGCAGCCGTGTAGGGCCTCGGGGTTCGGTCTCAGTGCGCGCATCGTACCGGGCAAGGTCCGGTTCTGAGTGCGGGAATCGTGCCAGGGCCCAGGGTTTGGGTCCGAGTGCGGGAATCGTATTAGGGTGCAAGGTTCAGGGCCAAGTGCGGGATATGGGGTACAAGGTTTCGGTCCGAGTGTGGGAAGAGTATTGGGTTGCAAGGTTCGGGTCCGAGTGAGGAACTGATGCCTAAGCGCGGGGTTCCGGGACGAGTGCGGGGGCATCGAGCCGGCTGGCTGTGTGGGGTTCAGGTGCACAGAGCCAGCACCGGGCTACCCCGGACCCAGGCGCGCGCTGCAGATGCCCGGGGGAA
>NW_008453083.1:0-592 GCF_000622305.1 Nannospalax galili
TTTTTTTTAGGCATCCTGCTTTATAAAGCTGAGAAGACAAGTTTGGCAATTCACAGATAACTATGAAAGAATAAAATATAAATATAAATTCCTGTAAATCTACATGATCCAGATCCATACCTTAACAGGGATATTGCAATATGCCATGAAAATATGGATGTAGAAGTGATTATTTCTACCAGAGGAAGTGGCCATGAGACAAGGTCAGGAAAAACTATACCATATAAATATTTTTGCTAAGAGAATAGCTTAAGCTGAGGCTTGGAGTTATAAAATCAGAGTCCCATTTCTGAGAAAAACTGAGCAGTCTACTTTGGCTGGTGATTAGAGTTGGAGCCACATAGAGACAGTGGTTCAGTGTTAGCCCATTCTTGGGAATTCACACAGTTAAGTTACAAATACCCATTGGGATGTTTTAAAGAAGCACAATAAGAATGTGCCTCTTTCTGTAAAGTCAGCTGCCTCACCTGATCATCCTATAGCAGAAATAAGACATTCACTATAAGACAGTGCACACATAAGGGCAGGACTTAGAGTGTCACGGTACGAGAGGATGAAGTCTTGGTGATGGCAGTTGATAAGGAAAAGACAG
>NW_008453084.1:0-592 GCF_000622305.1 Nannospalax galili
GGCTGGCCTTGAACCCACAGAGATCTGCCTGCCTCTGCCTCCCGAGTGCTGCAAAATATAGCCTTATAAAGTCAGTTGATTCACATGAGAAAGTCAGATATACGCTCTTGCTGACCCTCCATTTCTGTATTTTGGAACCGATGCTGCAGAGAAAACTCCCACAAACACACAAAGATGCAGTCTGAGTCTGGCCTGCTTGGTCTATGATGGAGAGCAGACAAAGTCCTGGGGAGTGTGGGATAAATGATGGCCGCCAGGCTCGGAGCCTTTCTCAGCCTTTTCAAAGCATGAGACCATCCTATGAAGCAGCAGTGCTGCCCACAATGCATGAGGCCCTGCAGACCCGGGGCCTTCACTAGGACGGCATCTCTGGGAGGGGGTTGCAGCTCTTGAGTTTCATTCAGCTAATTGGGGCTGTCTTTTCAGTGAGAGTGATTGACATACTCAGGTAAACAACTCATACAAATACTGTATTCTGTAAATTGATGTGGTGGAGGCCACAGCAACAGGGGGACAGAGAGGACTGAGGTTTTAGATCTGGTAAGGAGAGAATGAACAGGGAAGGACAGGGTGGGAAAGGAAGGGGAGGTGA
>NW_008453085.1:0-592 GCF_000622305.1 Nannospalax galili
TCCAGACAGCTGGGCAGTTACTTGTATGAACTCACAGCAGTGGTGACAGCATGCACAAGTCCTATGTAAGCTCAAGCCAGACAAAATCCCAGCATAGAAGAAGGGAAGTGAGTAAGAAGTGCCAGTCCTATCTAAGGAATTATTGGTAACCCATAACTGTTGGGAGGGGGAGAGTCATTCTTTAAGTGTGTGATTCATTTTTTAAGTTTGTGATTCTTGGTAGGCTAAGCAGGCTCTAGTAAATGGACCCACACTGTAGGATACTTAGGGATGTAAATTTCAGTTAATAAGCCTTTAAAATATATAATGGAGTGCATGAAATCAGGTGAGGGATGGTAAAGGGGTGCAGATAGGGGAAATGGTCTAAATATGATCAAAATATATTGTATGAAACCCACAAAAATTCAATTAAAGTTTATAAAAAATTTTTTTCCTGTTATAATATTAGTTTCTTTTTTTCATTTAAAGTTTTAAGAAAATTGATCTATGGATTGGTTGCACAACAGTGTGAATATACATTACTGAACTGTAAACTTGAAAATAGTTAAAATGGTAAACCTTATAGTATGTATAGTATTTTCCATCATTAAAA
>NW_008453086.1:0-592 GCF_000622305.1 Nannospalax galili
GTTGTCTGCTAGGATCTCAGCCTTAGCCTACCCCTACTACATATTTTACATTAGAAAATTATGTAATTCTTACAACATCAGTGATTTCAAATGATTTAATGTAGCACAACAGTACTTGGGGTTGAACTTGTAAACATAAACTATTCTGCAGAGAACACACTAATGCCAAGATTCATTAAAAGACACGCTCATATCTCTCCTCATAAGTGGAAAATAGTTCAACATTTTTGTAGTTTTCATTTTTAAGGATTATCATGGAAAGTATTGATATTTTTCAGTACAGTACATTTCAAATTGATTATTTCAATTCCTAACTTTGTGTAGTTTTTTTTCACCCCCAGCTACACAGGTATCATAACACTATCCTTTCTCTGCATTTATTTGTTTAGGTTTACAGCTATTTTTCATCGCAGATGCTCTTGATTAATTTGTAGAGTTCACATTTTATGAATTTAGCACTCCAAAAATGTCACTGATATATCTTGAATCAGATTCAGTGTACCATTCAACTACCTACAGATGTTTGATCCTTAGAAAATTCCCAATATATAACACCTGGTCACCATGCCTTTCCTAAACACCTATTGTATTA
>NW_008453087.1:0-592 GCF_000622305.1 Nannospalax galili
CCAGCTTGTGCCTATGGCTCAGACAATCCTTGCTCCCAGGTGATCATTACCTGTCCCTGTACAGTGGAGATTTGGAGTGATGGTCCCTCGCTAATGTGTTACATTGGAGCTAAGACATGATCTTTTAGTATTTATGGGGAAAATGGAGGAAACGGTATCTTCCTTGTTCTGAGCATACGGGGATTAGGTGGAGTTGTGGGAAGTGACTGGTGAATAGTGGTGGTGCTTTAGTTAACTGTGGTTCTCCCAGAGATGTTAGTGAAACAGGGCAGAGCTGTCCAGCTAAGAGGACTGTGCCTAGGTCTGTACTCAGTCTCATTTGGTCCTTATTACTATATGCCATGAGTGAGAAAATGAGACTTAGGGAGGTCAAAAAACTTGCCCAAAGTCATGTGTATTTATAAATGACACAACTGAAATTTATACCCAGGTCCCTGTGACTTCAAAGACAAGTTATTTTTTCATTTAATTCTGTCACTCAAGAATGAATTACATTAAATATCTTAAAAGGTCTCACCAGAATTTCAGTACCATGATGGTGGAAAGTTAGACTTTATCCATACCCAAGTCTCTGTCATTCACCTGGCTCAGT
>NW_008453088.1:0-592 GCF_000622305.1 Nannospalax galili
TGTGCAGGTTGGGGACTGCAGAGAAGTGCATCAAAATCTATCACTCACAGTCAAGCTTTATGTCTACAGTGTGATACATTTTCAGCATTTGGTGACAAATTGTCTTTTCTACCATAATTACTATACTGTGCTGATTTTGTGAACATAAAAATAAAGTTTCCTAAGTAAAGAGACTGTGCTCAAGTCAACTTTTTCTGATATAGGCAAAGGGAAAGGGAGTGTCATCATCTCTACAATCAGACCCAACATTGACATCAGCAGCCTTTCTCCTGGTGGAGAGGACTCAAAGCACACTCCCTCACAGGCATGGCCAAGGGAGCTGCATGTTCAGAGTCTCTCAGAGGATATGAGGAAGAGATGCGAACTACCTGAATCCAGGCCCTATTGTCAAAGGGCTCAGCTACTCTCCTTCACAATAAGCCTGAGAACTAGGTCATTACCAAGTCAGGCCTTGACACAGCATCCTGCCCACTCTTCCTGTTTTCACACATCCACGTGAACTCACCAGAGCAGTGGAGATAGGTGTGTGCTGGTCTGGATCCTAAGAGAGAATGTGATCCTGTGGGATCCATGAAAGGGGAGGATCCTAATC
>NW_008453089.1:0-592 GCF_000622305.1 Nannospalax galili
CATCTGCCATGCTCGGTATGAATGACATACACAGAAAGCAAAATTGGACAGAGCAGCTACATTTTTAAAAGCACATGCTTGGTTCCAATAATATATTTTGCTGCTTTCAAGCTCAAGATTTGGATACATAGCATCCTTCCTGGGGTTATCCTGGTTACTGGGTGCTAGGGAACTGGTGATGCTTTGATGTCTGTCATTTCTGTGTTCCTATTGGTAAGCACTTGCCACTTTACATATTTTCTTACTGTTTTGAGACAAAGTCTTGATAAGTACCCCTGACTAGTCTGATACTCACTGAGTAGCTCAGGCTGGCCTCCTCCTACCTCAGCTTCTTCACAGCTAGGAACACAGGCATGTGCCACTATGCCCAGCTTTTTCTGCATAATTTATATTATTAAAAGATAATTTTTTTCTGGGAAAAGAGCTATATTACAATGTTGAATGTATTTTACAAATATGCATACCCCAAATCTTCCAACTGAAATTCATATCGACTCACCTTCTTTTGAATAATTAATTCAGAACCAAAGGACTCACAAAAGACATGGGAAAAATGATGTCAGGAAGTTTTTTTTTTTTTTTTTTAAGAAAA
>NW_008453090.1:0-592 GCF_000622305.1 Nannospalax galili
AACATTTCCTCCATACTTCCAAGTGAAGCCAGCCATGGTTGAGCAGGACCTCTGATGGAACTGGTGAGAGAAAAGAGCCAGGGGCTCCTCCCAAGCCCATGTGACCACCCTGAGGAACAGAGCCTCAAAGGATCTTAAGCATAAAAATAGATTGATTTATTTGGGCCAACTGGATGGTCTTAAACACCAAAAAGGAAAGGATAACTAAAGATTAAAGAGGTCAACATATTTCTTTAAGAATTCAAGGGATTACCCTTATCAGACATTAGGCTTAAGTCTATATAAATTCATTTAGACAATTATTTCTCATTCGTGATTTGATTCTGAATCAGAAGATGCTGCTCAGATATAAGACTTCAAATCTTGTTCTGCAGTACTGTAGTGCCCACCTGCAGCTAAGGGAGACAAACTCCTATTGCTCAAAATGATGACCAAATTTGTTTTCTCTGCCTATCAAGAAGCCTTTGAGAGGGCACTGACACTGATTCTAACCACTACAACAGCTATCAAAATGCCTGAAAACAGGTCCTGAATCCATCAGTCTCGAGTCCATCCTTGGCAGACAAAAGAAAAATGAGGAGGAACCCAATAG